>NC_056740.1:241192007-241232272 GCF_019279795.1 Protopterus annectens | reverse complement strand
TTGTGCCTTGCAGGTGCTACGGACCGTATCCGGTACCAATCCAGACTGGGTACTGTCATCAGAAGCAGGTGTTCATTGACTGGACACAGATCCCTATCGGGCCTGTCCAGAGCCACGTGCACATGGTCTCCTGGGGCGGTCTGATGACAGCACAGACCCAGCATTGCTGGGGCTGCTGTTGGCACTATGGGGGCGGCCGCGGCCCTGTTGTCATCCGCGACAACTGCCAGCTGCTGCTGTTGCTGGCATATGCCCACGTCGACGCCTCAACCGTCCACCAATGCCCTGGCTCATGGACATGTAGTTGTGGAAACGATCTAATATGTCCCCACAACGTCTGTCTATGACATCGGTGAAATTACGGATGGCAGCCGCAGTGTCACGCATACTGTCAGTCATGGCTGTGCGACATACTGTCAGCTCCCTCAGACCTTGTCTGGTGTACCGTTCCATACGTGACTGTGCCTGCATGACAGCCCGAAACATAGCTGAGGTTGTAAGACCTCTGTGGGCACGTCTGACAGGGGCAGTACACCCACGGATGCTCCCATGAGAACCCCTGGATATCTGTCTGTGTGGTACCATCTCAGGGCCATGCTCATGGCTGCTGTGTGGGGAAGCATGTGCCACAGATACCACATTACTCTGGTCAATGCCCACTGTATCCTGTCCATCACCTAGGGACATTGGTGACAAAGGGTGTATTGGCAGGATCACTATGCGCATTGATGAGGTTGACAGCTGTGTACTGTCAATTGGCTGACCAATGATGGACCCTGGCATACCTTCCTGTGCCATTACACAGATGTCATCATTATCATTACCCGTGGCACCTGATTCAGGTTCCCTGCTGCATGACACCAGAGCAGCACCAGAACCTGTGGGAGGGAAACAGGAAACACAGTTTACAATGTCTACACAATGTTACCAGTGATGCACACATGCACAGGTGCACACATGCACACATGCACAGGTGCACACATGCGCACATGCACACATGTACAGGTGCACACATGCACACGTGCACAGGTGCACACATGCACACAGTTGCACACATGCACACAGTTGCACACAGTTGCACACTTGCACACAGTTGCACACTTGCACACTACTCAGTATGCGAGATATCAACACACAGACACACCTGCATGCATACACAGAGCACTACTAAGTGAGCCTAATATTACTATTACTATCAAGACTATTAAAGGTATTGTTAATACACACTCACCAGCATGGATAGGCTGCATTGCTGTTACACCGGAGGGACCTGCAGAAGTTAGGAAATTAATGTCAGTGGGCACAACTGTGCCATTGTTACTGAGTATGATACAGGTCAGTAGTACAACAGTTGCCTTTCACAGGTCAGCTGCTGATATTGAGAATATCACACTTGCACATTAAATACTATGATGACAGCTACAAACCAAGGACACATCTCACACATGCATTAACTACCAGTGTACACAACAGTCAACTATACATGTGGCATATTACCTGCACGCTCGTAGTCTTGCTGCTGTGTGGCTCCAGCCTCCATCATAATGCAGGTCTGCTGCTGTTGTTGTTGTTGGCGGGCTGGCGCCACAACACTTATGAGTAGTCCCTCTAGTCTGATGAGTGGGGGATGTGTAGCCACCCCACCACCTGTGGCAACCTGTTGCCTGTGGATATCCAATGCACGCTGACGGACATTTCTGATTAAATCACTGCAGTGATGTCGTACCTGCTCATATGTCCTATTATGGGTGCCTATGTCATTTACCCGACGGACCAGGTCTTGCCACAGTGCAGCCCTCTCCTGCTGATTCTGGCTGGTGTGGGAAAAGAGTATTGCATAATCCCGCACCAGGCTGTGGTGTATTTCTTCATCCTCAGCTGCAGAGTACGCTGGATTGTGCTGGTGAGCCATGGTCCTGAAAATGGAAATAACATGATATCAGCAAAATATGTCAGCAGAATGTGGCACACATACTACACATGCTACTCGACTGTTGTGATACAACATATCTCACATATATAGCATCTGTCTGTCTATTGGTGGATACACATGTAAATGGCCAGGTATCAGTTCTCAGCCAACAACTGTGCAACAGTACCTGGCACACTCCATATGACATACTACCAAACCCCAGCAGTCAGAACACTGATTCAGGTCCAAAGCACCTCCTCACTCTGGGGGTTTGTATTGAGGTACTGTATGGGGTACATCATCAACTACTGTGTGCTGACCACAAACTAATTGCCCTGGATATACATATCCCACCTCCACCACCAGCACAAATGACTACAGTGAATAACATTTCAAATGCAAACTTTACACTTCGTAACACTGACATGGTATCCTTTAAGCCCACTGGGCCAGTGTAAGACACAACCCACAATGCTGACCCCTTCACAAATGATTTCTACGGACATCTCCAAGAATGCATGGATCATGCAATCCCATATAAGACCAAGACACTCTCCACAAAGGGAAAGCATCCTGTCTGGTGGACCCCAGCCATAGACAGATTGTATAACAAAAGATGGAAGCTACTGCAAGACAGAGCATAATTCCATAAAGGGAAGGCATGTCTGATCAGCACTAGTAAGGAGCTATTTTCTCTCATACAAACATCCATGGGCAACTTTGAGAGGGAAATCAACGGGGACACTTCAGATAACCACAAGGCCTTCTTCAGTTATGTTAGCAACCTGGTCAGAAACCCTCCAATATGCTCATAGTTAGTACACAACAACAAATAATTCACTGAATCCACAGATATTGGCAACATTGTAGCAGACAGGTTCAGTGCAAGTTTCCCCCTCCCTCTCCCCCAAACTAAGACATACTTATCCCAGCTGACTGTACCCTCCTTGTCATCACAGATGCCCAGGTGAGAGCCGCCCTCAGAAAAGCAGAAAACACAGCATCAATGGGACCTGATGGTATCCCCGGTTGCATGCTACATGAACTCCAAGAGGAGCTAAACACACATATAGAAGTGCTATGTAACACTAGCCTGACTACAGGATATGTACCTGTACACTGGCGTACAGCAGCAGTGGTTCCACTCCACGAAGGAGGCACCTCTACATACCAATACAATACAACACAATACAATACAATACAATATGCTATTGCCCCTGGGACTACAGCAGCATACTGTTCTGCTACCCTGACCATTGTGACACATGTGATGTGATGGTACCTGCTCCTGTCAAACAGTTACACAGGGTGACTCATATGGCATATTACCTATCTGACTAACATTCAGCAGGGGTATGTGTGACATGTACTCATGGGGAGTCTTGCTTCTTAATGCTGTGTGGTTTATTGCAGGGTATGTCTTATCTGAGGGTAGGAACCTGTACCTCCGCCATGTGCTCTCTACTGCAGTGTCACGGACGACACACAGCAGTCATTTAGGTTGTGGATGGTGTGAGGTGTTACTATGGTTGTTGGACATCTGTCATGGGTGTGACTTAAGTATGTAAATCCAGGAGTGGTAACCTCTATGTGGGTAGTATGTGTGTACTCTGTGGTGTTGTCAGTCACTGTGCATTGGTAATGTGTTTGAGTGCATTGTCACAGTGTTGTACATGTCACTGTGTCCTTCTCCATATCTGTAGCTGTCATGTGAGGTACATACCGTGGCAGCCATTGTGTGGTGTGGAGGGGTACACTGACCTACATGTCCGTAGCTGACACACCATGTCTGCTGACACATACCATGTGCAGGTATTCCAGGAATAGTGTGCCACTGTGACTATCATTGGGGGGACTATTGTATACATTTATGACCCTGTTCACCCCTGACACATGCAGTGGTGGGCAACCAATCACATATCTGGTGGTTACTGGTGTAGGTGATTTGAAATGGGGTATAGTACTCCAGTTTTGACACTGGTGTTCACTCCATGCCTTTGTCACCAGGCACCTGTTGCAATACATCTGTACACATGTGCCTCACTCAGAATATATATACATCTCTCTCTCTCCCTCTCTCTCTCTCTATATATCTATATATATATATATATATATATATGTATATATATATATATATATATATATATATATATATATATATGTATGTATATATATATATATATATATATATATATATATATATATATATATATATATATATATATATGTCTGTATACATATACACATATATATATCGATGTACATATATTGCTATAGATATGGAGAGGGGGTGAGAGTGACAGAGTGGGTGGGACAGGGGGAGTGTGAGATAGTCATATACAGTCATATCTGTAGATAGTCAGATCTGTCTGTCTATGTATATGTATCTACATATATCTATATCTGTATGTGTGTATTACATATATATGTTTCTACATATTCTATCTATCTACATCTGTCTATGTATTCCTACATCCCTCTCTATGTATGTATACATATATGCATTATATATATATATATATATATATATATATATATATATATATATATATATATATATACATACATACATATATTGACATACATACGTATCCATATGATAGATAGGTATATCAACATGTTTGTTTTCAAAACTGTATACACACACTAACATACTGCTAAACATACATAACTGTGAAACCTACTTTGTACATTGCACTACAACCTACATTCAACCTACATTGCTATGTGCACATAGATGCCCTCACATACATATGTATGTACAGCCTTCATTGATAGTTGCTGTATGTCCCCTGCCCTATGCACATCTTCATATACATATGGATACAGACCAATGACACATATGGAGGGTTCACAGTATGTAGACTTTTAAAGTATTACTTTACATTACCTGTGTTTGTCACAGCTGCTTGCGTTGCTGTTTGGTTTGGTGTCCTGCTGCTCCAGTTGGCAGTTGGCAGCTTTCGAGTGGGTTTTGATGACTGGTTTTGTTTGTGTATGTTTTTTTTTCTCTCTCTCCCTCTCTGTCTCTCCCTACCTCCACAGGGTGCAATGAAAGTATTGCATGTGTGGACTGGGAGTACAGCATGCTTTTGTAGGTATCTGCATAGGTCCATGTGATGGCCTCTGCACCAATTGTTAGCCAGCATTTGCTAATTGCATACAGCCAGTTGTGTACTGATTGCAGTTCTCACTCTGATTCTAGGACAGTGCTATAAAAAGGTATGTGAGATAGGCGTAGCCCTTTCAGAGATTAAGGGCAGGGACCATGCTGGTATGCTGTGGACACTGTTCTGTGAGTGTAAAGGTTAGTATCTCTCTCATATTTCTGGCTGCGTTGTAGATTAACATTTCTCCATTCATTTCTCCAGTTTCCTGTACTAAGTGTGTATGTACACTGACACCAAAGACTACTACTACTACTGCTAATGTGGGTGTGGGTGCTTTCCTGTGGGACATGTGGTGTAACTGGTATATAGCAGTGGCTCTTGCACTTTGTTGCTATGGCTTCAATATTTGCCCTTTACATTCACTACTTGTATGCCTGCTAGGTGTCTTGACTGTAGTGTGTTGCTGTGGCTTTCCTAATTTCTATGTACATTCACACCTTGGAATGCTTGCTATATCTGCTAGGGTGTTACTGCATGCAGTGTGGTCTGGCCATGGTGTAGGCCTTGACATCTATTAGGGTATTTGAGTATGCTGCTGAGCAGGCCCCAGAGACTCTCAGGTGCATCTTTTATCTGCCTCATGGAATGGTACATATCTGTGGGATACACCCATTAAATTGTCTGGTATTCTGCAGTTGTGATTGTGGGATAGCATGAGCATATGTATTACTACACTATTTCTGCTGTGCAAGTGGTGCATACTTTCAGTACTTCATAGTTACCATTGCAAGTGTTGTAACACCTTTCTGCCTACTGTTTGTACATTTCACAGGGGGTCTGTGGGGCATCCCTGTAACTCAGTCACTGTTGCTATGTCTAGGCTCTTAACTATTCAAATATGGCAGTGTCAGACCTCTCATGTGTACAGATATTTGCAGGTTGTCCACATTTTTGCCTCATATTTTGGTCAATATCTCATAAACAGCTTTTTCTGGCAAATCACTCTGGGCTCAAGTCAGACTATAGTGACAAACATTTCAGTTTCAGACTTCATACCCTTCCAAACATCCAACAAAATGCAGAACCTGTTACTCTCTCAACTGTCTAAGTTTGTTGTAGCATTATTTGGAATGTGTCCCTGTTTTTGGGCCTTTGCTCCACATTTTTTATTACTTAGTCTGGATGTGTTCCTGTAAGAGGTTGTGGGGTATGGGCAGTGATTATCCTGCTGTGAGTATGTGTGTGGCTTGCAAGGTGCTACAGTGACATTATTACCTACTAGCTACCAACTAGCATGGCTGTTTCTGTTCACACACTACTATTCTAGACATCCACTACATTTGACAGTAAATATACATGACATGCTTTGTGTACTACACATCCTATATTCCCTTTACATTCATTCCTACTATTACATGATATATTTATTGTAGCACAATGTTCTTATATAACAGTCATGGCTTAGTGGTAAGTCATGCAGACTACTGTTTCCAAGGTCCTGGGTTCGGGACTAACAGTGGGATTTTATTTTGCTTTTGAGCAGACTACAGGACTTGTCATTCAGAGTGACTAAGGCACTTTTAAGCAGTTATAACTGGGTTAGCGCTGGTTTGCGCAGAGCTCACGCATGCGCACTGGCATTCAGCTCCACGCACACCCGCTTACAACTGCTTAAAAGTGCTTACTCTTGCGCACACCCGCACTATTTTCTTTGAAAGAAATGAAAATGGGGAGACAGGAAAGTGGTGAAAAAGGGGTCACAAAGAGGGTAAGACAGTAGGGAAACAAGCTCGGGTTTTGCAGGAGGGATGTAGGTAAGGCCCATAGCTGCCCATTTCTTCATCAGCAACAGCTGTGCATATGTTTGTAATTTGGTGTGACATTTGAAACCTTCCACCCCTGAGAGAGGTGTAAGGACAACAATAATACTTGTTGTACAGCCAATTGTAATTGACAGTTTCCATGTCCAGCAGACATGTGTGCAAAATGGGCAGCTATGTATGAGGCGTAATTTTTTTGTGGGTATAGAGTGCCCTTTTTTTTCTTTTTTTTTTTTCAGGTGAGAGTGGTATGTCAGGTACGGGAAGTCGGTATAGCTGGGGAGGTAGGTTGGGTAGGTTAACAGACAAGACAAACAAGACGCATACAGGGGCGGTGTATGACACATGTGGGGGGGTTACACAATTGACGAGGACGGATGTTTGGATATCTAGAGCCCATGAGCCCACAGATGGCAACAGTGGAACTGATATCCCCACCCATGGGCAGTTGCCACTGTGCCTTCATGGCCCAGGACGGGGCTGTGCTGGGGGCTGTGTAGGCCGGGCAGCAGGCACGCCCATTAGTTGTGCCACCTGTGCCTCAAGCTGGCGTAGGGGCCCAAGAACAGCTTCCAGGATCTCCCTATGCACCACAGTCCGGACACTACGGCGGGTGAGTGGATGTTCTCCTCCGGCCACACTTGCAGAGGGGCGACGAGCCCCATCCCCTGCAGCGCTTCCACCCACAGGTGGCACAGGGCCACTGGAGGAGGGTCCGGCCTGGGCACTACTGCCAGGTGCACTCGCCAGCTGAGGAGGGAGGGGTGGGTCCGCTGGAACCCACCTTCCCTGTCGTCCTATGTTTTGCATTATGTCATGACAGTTTGGGTTAGTAACGTACAATACCATTCACAATTAGTTGTAACAGCATGCATTAGTATTCCCATTAACCAAACACCCAGATATTCAAACCATTGAACAGCAAGCATAACACATGCATATTTTGAACAGCAATACACAGTCCAACAACATGCAGGGTTGATTGATGGCAACAGGCCGTCAGGTTTGGATGTATGAACAGGGCAGATGCATCAACGTACATGCAAATATGTATGAACCAACAGGACAAATGTCCAGGGGTGTTAATTGTGATTGCACATAACAATTTCATGTGGAATGGATTATATGTGGTTATAGGGTAGGGTGAAGAAAATTTAATTAACAACTTCAAATACCAATACATATGCTGTACATTTCTAATAGCTGCAGATATATACACACTACAGTTCTGCCTACAGTTTCCTATGTGATAACTACTTCAAGTTGGTGATAGGAATGTTACTGCTACATCAATATACATTTTCATTTTTATTCATACACATTCATATCTGGCTCTGTTCAGCTACATCATCCTGCTACATTTGCTTTATATAGCTATAGACAACTGTGGATGTTTGGTATTTCAGACAACCATGCTATCTGCATATTGCAGACTGAGAGCAACATATCCAGATTTTGGGATACACATTCCAGCTGCGGTAACATTTTCAACACATTTTACAGTTTGGTTCTGCTTGTCACATTCATTTCATTCTGTACTGACTGCAGTATACTTTATTCAGGAGTTATTACTACTTTATTGGTGGATTCATAACTTTTTCTCACACTCTCTCACTTGTTTTATTTTTACAATTCAGCATGGTACTTAATTCTAGGCTTTATTGACATGTTTTACCTGTAGTTATAACAGTCCTTTCCAACAGTCTCACTTCTGTCATGTTTCTGTATTTCAACAGGGATATATTTCACACATGTGTTTTACTCCGCTTCTGCAGCTGTACTTTTCAGCCTGCTGCAGGTTATGTACTATTATATTACAGGTGGGACATCTTTATTTCAGACTTTATTTCAGACTTGTTTCATTTTCTGTTTGGATTACAGACTGCATCACACTTTTGTAATCAAGCAATACTTGCAAACCCTCTTACACTGTTACTTGCACATTTTATTACTTAGTGACTACACTGCACTCTTTTGCTAACTGTCATACTTTTATATTTATTTACAGTTACAGGGAGAGGATTACTGACCTGCCTGGTGGCGCAACCATGCCAGCCTATCGCCATAGGCTCTACGGTTCGCAGAACGGACACCTGCAGCTGTAATATAAATAAAGTAATATTGGAATACACATCTCCATAATATCAGCTAGGTTAATTTCTTACATAAATAATTAGATGTAACTTACTCAGTAGTGGGGCGTTGGGCATTTGCCGGGCCTCCTGGATCCAATGGTTCAGTTGGTCCTGCTTCCGTCTCTTCAGGTCCGCATGGTGGTGACGGACTTGCTCACCAGTCCTTGGTATCCCTGTGGCACTGGTGAGATCATGAGCCAACCGGTCCCACGCCTCAGCCCTATATGCTCCCCACAGGACCTGGCCCTGCATGAGTTGGGCCTCATGATTGTGGACAAGGAGCCAAACCATATATTTGGACTCCTCAATGCCCCACCTCTGTGCTCGAAAGCAACTACCCTCACCTACACCTGACATTCTGGCTGCAAGTTGGTTCTACAATCGGTTATGCTGTGTATTCCCGCCTATGGGGCTTATATATGCCGTTTTTCCCGCACTTATCTGTGATTGGCCATTTTGGAATTGTATCAGCTTCACAAAACCTGCTTTGTCATGCTCCTCTTTCTATTCATTCCTATATATAGCTATTACTGCATTTCTAAGTGCAACTGTCATGGCTTAGTGGTTCAGTACCTTGACTATGGTGCATGGTATCCTGGGTTCGAACCTGGCCACTGCTTTTTATATTTTATGACTGTCTACACAGGCTAGGAGATGTGTCTGTGTAAAGGCAGTTTTGATACAGCTTGCTCAACGTTGCCCATCGGTTAGCTTGTTGGCGTGGCGCGCAGCTCCACGCAAATGGGTTACGCTGGTTTACGCATCATTTGGCTGCCAGCACACAGATTACGCTCAGCTCAGCTATGGGCACACAGTTTCAGCGTGTTAAACCATTGCTCACCTACGGGCACTCATTTTACACCTGTTAAACCACTGCTCACCTACGGGCAGATGCACTCAACTTGTTAAACTGTAGCTCAGCTATAGGCACATCTGACATTTTTTATTATTTTGTTATCTCACATTTCTTCAAAATAAATGGCCCATTTCATTACATTTTACATAAAATATAATTTATGTCAGGGACTTGTTTTGTGCTTATTTCACTAAAAATAAAAATTGATGCTGGGGGGGCTTGAAACATGACTGCCTGCTCTTCAGCCGACGTCTCTACCGCTACACTATTGCTTCTTGGCTTACTTTGCATATGTAGTTCTTATATGCTTTTCCACTGACTGCTAACTGTGGCTAATCTACGGGCATGCCCGTGCAAATGAGCGCACTCACAGGCAAACATCTTTACAATTTAAAAAAAATATATAACATGTTCATTTATACATTTTATGTTCATAGTCTGTGGGGGCATGTGTTGTGTTGTGTTTATTCACATTTACATGGACTCTGTCATGGGTGTTTACTTACGGGACTTTTACTCTTCTGGGGGCGTGTCTGTTTGCAGGGCTCGGCCTACGGACATGCCCCCTACTGTCTTCCACGGACCGTGTAAGCCTTAGGTGTGATTCAGCATGCCCTCATGCATATGCATGACATGCTGACGTCACACCGTTTAACTGCAGCCTCCATGTAAGCCTTGTAACTCTTACACGGAGGCTTCGTGAATCCTGCCCGATGTTTTTGTATATACAATTAATGAAAGAAATGCGCGTATCTGTCTGATTGCATCTAGTTCTATGCTATGTAAATACAGAGACTGGACTACATCTCCAATGTCCTGGATTAAACTATTTGTCATGCACTGAAGGAGATGGCCATGAGGCATACATTTCAACCTCTTAGTGCAAGAAATCTGGACAAAGCATCTTGATAGGCAACAACGTTAACCATTGCACCACTGCCCTTAAAAATAACTTAGTCACCAGAAGGTGGTCTCACTTACTATTGCATAAGTGTCCAATCTTATTTAAACATTAGCTTATTCCCCTAACAGCCTATAAAACTTGCTTCATGTGTTCCCCATATAGTTATGAATTCAGTCATTATTTTACTGCATTTCCTTTTCAAGTGTATTATTCTATAAATCACTTAGCTTTTGGTTTGAAAGAATATTACCTGGTTTCTTACCTGACACATATGCCCTGTATCATATGTATGTTCTTATTGTAATGTATCTGCTTTAAAGTGATCCTTCTGGCCACTTCAGTTTTGCTTGAAATCCTTAATAATCATGTCTTATTCATGCTTCTTCATCCATTCTTCAGGACAGTTTCCATTTCTACTCCAAAGCTGTTTTTTGTCCTTTCAGTGTCTTCATAAGGTAAGTCATCCAGAGTCTGACATGCCACATGTTTGATCTTGGAGAGATACCAACATCCTTCTTACTGATGATGCCTTATCCTGTGCATTCCAATATCATATCAGCCTTACTCTGAGTGGTAGTATATTATCTGATATGACTAACTTGTTTCCTTATGCTGTTTCTTTTGCACTCCATCTATATAAAGTTTTCTTGTCATTTTTGTTTTCCAAGTTGCTTTATATATTTTGCATTTGTTTGTTTGTTAATCAAGTGTGTGGTCTTTTACTGGCCCTTTTTTGGGTACTACCAGGGCCCAATGGCAATAGAAAGGAAAATACAATCTATAAACAAAACATGGTACATATAAAATAGAAAACTGAAGAATGTGTAATAACTTGACATAGATGCAAGATAGTATCGAGCACAAGGTGACGCAGACAGCTGCCTAGAGACAGTTGGCTCTATAAGCATAACATAATAAAAAAAAAACCCCATCATACTCTCACTCACATCTCCCACCCATGATTACAGCTTGGCTGTTCTATTTTGATATGCAGACAAGCTCCAGGAGGTATTTCTCTCTCTCAATGGATTGAATATGCAGCTGTCACAAAAGGAGATACTGCCAGCACAGCCATTTGGAATTTTGTAAATAATTATATGTCATTGGTGAATATCGAAATGATTTGTGTAAGATGCTTGTGTTGCAAATGTATTAGAACTGTATGTTATGTTTATATCAAACTTGTTTATACAGACATGTGTGTTGAAAAGGGCTTGTAAAGTACTGAGCTTAAAGACATATCCAAACTGTGCCCTGTTGGAAGAGAACAGAAATGTACATATACTATTGTAACTGTTTAAATGTATATATTTTAACAATGGAAACTGGAACACTGGAGGTTAACCTCAGTCCAGCAAAACTTAAGAAAAATAGCTGAAATTAAATTACTTTATGACTACACAATAAAATATTATATTTTTCAGTTCCAGTGCAGCAAGGAGACACAACGCTTGTGCTGAGAAACTTTCTGTATCATCTTGGACGTTTTTTTTTATTGTTTTATGACCTCCAGTCTCTGCCAAAGTTCTGATGTCTATATATTTTCACAGGTAGATGATAAATACGGCTAGCTTCCAGCAGTAGGGGTTTAACCTGGGATAGAGTCAGATGATAAGAAATTATGTCATTCTGCAAGCTATCCCAGCAGTAATATTTGAGATATTAATTTAAGAAGTCTCTCAGAGAGACTCAACATTCTGTATTCTATCTTGGACCTAACACCAAGATCCACTCAACACATCTGCCTTGCTCTGATGAAGTAAGTTTCTAGGGAACAGTATAATTCTCTTAGATATAGTCAGGAATACAACAAATCTTAGTTTAGATATTTTTCTTTATATTTGAGACTGTTCTACAATGTTGTTTTAAATATTTCTTGCGATTTTGAACTCTGATGTCACAGTGTGTGTGTGTGTGTGTGTGTGTGTGTGTGTGTGTGTGTGTGTGTGTGTGTGTATATATATATATATATATATATATAAATATATATATTTAGTATTGTCTTGCTCTTTTATTTTTTATCATTAAATATATTTAAACCTTGCACTGGAGCTGATCTGTGTAGAGATATTTAAGTTCTGAAAGTACTTGCATATTTATTTGGTGACACTGTGTGGGCCACTCCTAATAACCTTGCTCTTGGTCAAACTACCATTTCTATTAATAGTAACATTGCACAGTAAGACTGGACACCCTTTGCTAAGAGCCTTAAAGTAGCTGAGAAGGAGCTGCCTGGTGGCAGTGATAACTACCTTATAGTCTGTGCAAAAGGGGGCATAACTAATAAATCTGTGCCAGCCTTTCCCAGCTGTGTGTATGTATAAATCAAACCTCAAAGAGTGTGTGTGCTACTTGGGCAGGGACATGAAGCACTGGTTGGACAGAGAGGGTGCTGGAGGTCTTGGCTTGGCCACTCAGCTGAAATTTCAACCCTATAGCTGTATCAGTGGGGAGTCTTACTGGGGATCTGGAGAAAGAGGGAGAAAGCAGCCCCGGCCTGACTATGGTCTCTGTGTGCTCTTAAGGGAAATTGGACTTGATACAGAGAGCTGCATCTGGAAATGCTGTGTGTGTACCTTGTCATCCTCTCAGTGTATGTCTTCCACTGTTGGCAGTGGTGAGGATTGAGGATCCTTAATTACTAGTCTACTTGTGGGTTGTCACACAGTCATCGAGAGAGAAGATTCCTGGAGCTTTTTGCTGTAAAAATGTGGTATTTTTTGATAGTCAATACCGATGTGGAAAAAAAGCCATTATCATGGATGTGTGTGTGTGTGTGTGTGTGTGTGTGTGTGTGTGTGTGTGTGTGTGTGTGTGTGTGTGTGTGTGTGTGTAAATACTTAGAATTTAGAAAGTTAGTCGGGCGTAAACCAAGTGTTATTTTGCCTCTGCAGCTGAAATGAAGGTTATTTCATTATGTAACATGCCAATTTGCAGAATTGTAACACTGCGTTTTGACAGTGCTTCAGATCATTGATTGAACCATGACAGAGAAAAGTGTGGATTTTCAAGTGCAGAACTCTGAGCTGTCATGAAGTTCCTATTCTTGCAGAAGAAAACTCCAAAGTAAATCCATGAATGTATGATGCAAACATTGAGGGACAAGTGCCCTTTTTACTCATCTGTAAATCACCTCCTGAAATTGTTGACCATGTTCATGACATGATTTTGGCAAATCAGTGAATATCAGCTAAACCAGTTGCTGAGACACTACAGATATCTAGGGAATGTGTTGGGTTTATAATCCATGAGCAGCTTGGTACGCAGAAGCTGTCAGCCAAGTGGATGAACAAATGTTTGAATGTCGACAAGACCGGACACTTCCACGTTGATTTTGCTGCATTTTCATCGAGCTGGTGCCAACTTTTTGGAATAACTAGTTAATGTTGATGAAACATGGTCACACCACTATGATCCTGAGACAAAACAGCAGTCCATGCAATGGCGGCACTCAGGCCAAAGAAGATCAAGACCCAAAAGCGAGCAGGAAAGGTCAAGGCCACAGTGTTTTGGGATCGGGAAGGTGTTGTAATGACTGACTATCTTCCAAGGGGTCAAACGGTTAATGCAGAATACTGCTATAACTTGCTGTGTTGGTTAAAGGAGGCACTGAAAGAAAAAAGGAGAGAGAAGCTGTGAAAAGGAGCTCTCTTTTTGCAAGACAATGCACCTGCAAGGCTGGCAGAACGTTGGATGTTTTGACAGAACTGGGATTTGAGTGCATAGACCATCCACCACACTCCCCAGATTTTGCTCCATCTGACTATTTCCTGTTTCCAAACCATAAAAACAGTTTGAAAGGATGGCAATTTGAGTGATTCGGTGATGATTGCAGCAATGGAGCAATATTTCAGTGACCAGACTTCAGACTTTTTTTGGCAGGGTTACAGAAATTCAGACATGCTGTGCCAAGTGTGTTGAACCTTGGGGTGAATATGTTGAATAACTTGTAAGTTTCGTGGCTGCACATCATTCCCTTCTAGGTCAGGCTTATAACTTTTCAGCACCCCCTCGTATGGTGTAAAGGAAGGAAGGAAATGATTGCAGTAAACAAGATTATCATATGAACCATGTTCTTTGGGTATTATTCTTGGTTTCCTTGTTTTGCTGACTGTTGACAGTGTGTTTATTATTTGGCTGTAAAAAAATGGACAACATGAAGTCTATGAGTTTAACGTTATGAATGCATTTTAATTTAACTTGTTTTTTGCAGGCATACTAGTGTGCTTCTGGTGAGAAAAGAAGCAAAGAATTGTATCCCAGCAGAGTGAAGTTGTGGTGAGACCACCTCTACTAGTAATCTGGGAGTAGCCATTCAGGTGACTTTCTGTTTTCATCATTCTTGGCAAGTTTTTTTTTTCAGTAAGTACTGCTGATCTGCTTCTAACTTCAGAATATCTGCTTAAATATTTTATCCATAAATCATCATATTCTACTTATCAGTTTCCCCTCAAGTGTTTGGCAGTGCCCTGTATAGCCATAGAGACCTTGAGTTGACATTTTTCCTGTAAAAGCACCATTGAAATATCACCAATATCTAGTTGCACACAGGACAACTAGTTTGCAGTGACAAGCACTGGCCTCAGAGTTCCAAACCAGATACTCCTGACATTACTTTATATTCTCACTCCAACTGTCTAATCAATAAAAAATGGGTCTGTTGCCATGGATATTAATTTTCCCGCTTTCTCCATTACCAACTTGATGGATATGGACATTGTCAGGCAATGGAGAAATTACCTCATATTTACTGACAACGAGTTAATTCTCAGACAAACAGATATGGTATGCGAGAGATGTATTTACACATTGTCACTGGAGGCAAAGTTCTCACATAAAAGCAAAAAGATTGTCAGTAGTACACATGCTGCACCAATCACACACAATTCAAAGCCCCACAGACTCACATACGCTGAGGCTTAAATGTAACCTACCTAAACCCCAAAGACCTCGAAGACAAAGTACACATAAAAACACCCTCAGCAACCTGAACGCACTCTTTCAAAATAACACCCACATCAGCACATACAGCCACATCTCATAGAGCCTCTACTTCTAAGCCCATAAGGCAAGCCACCACAGAATCTAACATTCTAGTCATTGTAGACTCCATTGTGAGACACACTGATGTCCCTCTCACCAGGCTGAGTAAGGAGAAAGTCACAATCAGTTGCATATCAGGGGCCAGGATCCAACACATTACACATGCACTTAGGTCATTGGACCACAAGTACCAGTTTGACTCAGTAATAGTCCATGTGGGTGTAAATGATCTGAGATGTACCTCCCTGGACTATGAAGAGAGCATTGTGCAGCTCTCAGAATATGTGCCCCAGGCAGGTATTAGCCTAGCATTGAGCAGCATTTTACCTTCTCCAAGGATGATGCCACAAATGAACAAAAGATAACTGACTTTAATAATTGGCTTAGTTTCTGGTATCATTCTAAGGGGTGCAATAGTTGTCAGCATAGAAGAAGGAGATTATCAGTAGACCATGCTGCTTAGCCAGGGATGGTCTGCGCCTCTCCCCTCTAGCATTTCAAATGTTAGCTAAAATATTGTCCACCCATAGTGCCCTTTTTAAGCAATGCCAAATTGAAAGTACTTCCAAAATAGCAAATCAGAAACCAATGCTAGGAGTCTGAACAAAAAAAAAAAACATTCCCTTCAAATGCTCATTACCTTAGAGAATGCTGACATCTGTGCAGTCACTGAGACAGAGTTAAAAGCCATGGAGAACACACTGTCACTGTGAGGTTATAACACCTTCTACACATTTAGACCAGCTACTACACAGACAAGGACTAAAGGTGGTGTTGTCTCTGTTTACATCAAAAATAAATATACTTCAAGCTTGGTCAAAGAGGACAATGCACTTGAGCTTCTCCAAGTTCAAATCACCATAGGCAAAATACAATACCACTTCCTTGCAAGCTATAGGTCTCTATGACCCAGGAAACCCATACCACCATGTATTTAAAATTATTGGAAACAATCACCGTCCATCCCAATACCATATTCATGGATGACTTTAATTATCCCACTATTAACTGGGACTCATATATGACATCAAATGTACAGGCAGTGAGATTCCTGGATTTTGAAAACACAAACTCCCTGGACCAGATTGTCAGTACACCAACAAGGGGTACAACCATACTGGATCTGGTCCTCACTAATACGGGAAAGTGCTGCACACTCATAGTGTAATGTCTTTTCTGGTAAGGTCAGACCACAGAATGGTCTCCTTTGCAGTAAAAATAAAACCTGGAACCCCAGCTAACCCTGGAATATTCAGGAATGTAACTCAGGTTATCACTTAATAACTTCCTATTATTAAGTGATAACCTGGCAAAGTTTCAAGGCCTCATAAACCCTGAGAACACTGCTGCCTATGCAGAACTGTTCACAAAAACCCTAAACAAGCATGTTAATAGTTGCATAAAGCCAACTGTACTCACCAGGAAGAAGTACAGAACTAGCTCAAAAAAACAAGCTACCCTGGTGGAATCACAATCAATAGGCTATATAACAGAAGGAAGAAAATCATGGCAAAAATTAGGAGGTGTAGCACCCAGAAGGATAAAAGCACTATCAAGCTAAACAAACAACTCGGAGGACAAATAAAGTCTACAAAAGCCAATTTTGAGGTAAATTTGGCATCCCAGGCCAAGGACAACCATGGGGCATTATTTAGCTATGTCACAACCTCAAAGGAAATGTACAATTGTGTGCAGAGCTCACTGTAAGTGGAGTTACCTATACTGAGCTAGAAGATATAGCAAACCTATTGGCAGAGAAAATCAACTCCAACTTTATCCCTCTCTCTCTCCGTCAATCTTCCCTTAGGAAATACCATCAAATATAGCTCCCTCTGCTATCACTAGGGAACAAGTCTTAATGCTCTCTCTAAAGCCAAAAACACTGCATCAATGGGCCCAGACAATATCCCAAGATGCCTTTTAAATAGCATGAAACATGATCAATCAAGTCTTCTGGAATTGCTATTTAACTGTATCCTCCAACAGGCTTCATTCCTTATGAATAAAGAATATCAACAGTCATTCCTCTACACAAAGGTGGGTCCCCCTACAAAGTCAGGAAACTACAAATCCATAAGCCTCACTAGTTTTATATGCAAAGCCTTGGAAAGGATTATCATCAAAATGATCACTAATGACATAGAAAACCTCCAGACACTGGACCCAACCCAGTTTGGTTTTATCAAGGGCAGGTCATGCCTACTTAATCTGATGGACTTTTTTGAGAAGGTCACAAAAGCAATGGATGAGGGCAAAATGGTTCACACTGCATACCTTGACCTGTCCAATGTACATAATCCCCCACTCATGCATTGTTAACAGACTTAAGAGATTAGGTACAAACCTTTATGTCACTCTGTGAATAGACAGCTGGCTCATAGACTGGATCCAGGAAGTTAGAATTGGCGAGTCCACTTCTACAAAGAGGCCAGTCACAAGTGGAACTCATCAAGGTTTGGTCCTGGGAATGGTCCTTTTTTGGCATTTACTATTCTGAAGTCAAGGTCAACATCAATGGCCTCTAGCTGACTAAATTTACAGATGATTGCAAATTAGGAGCTGCCATTGAATTGACCACCAACATAAATGTTCTCCAGGAAAGGCTAACACAGACAAACAACTGGTGCCAGAGCCATGGACTAAAACTAAATCCCGATAAATGCATAATAGTATCCTTCAGGAAGTCATTCAACCCTGGTAACTATCATATTAATAACACAGCCCCTAAGAACTGACCCAGTCATCAGGAACTTGGGGACACACAGAGGATGAAATCTAGCCTTTGACCATCACTTGTCTACAGTTACGAGGAAATCATTTTACGTTGTGCAACTTATAAACAAAGTTATGACATCTAGATCCATGGAAGTCATTATTCCACTGTATTCAGCATTCATCAGACCTAACCAGGCATATCCAACAATTGAAATGTCCACAAAGGCTATTCACTAAAAGAATACAGGGCATAAATAACATGTCCTATACAGACCTGTATTCTCTCTCATACAGGCTCCTGAGCAGAGATCTGTGCCTGCCATACAAGACATTGTCAGACCCCACTGTGATGGAACTCCTGAATATCTCCAAAACAAACAGAACCAGTTTTAAAGTCTTAAACCTTGCCTATGATATAAGAAGGAACTGCTGGAAAACAGGTATTCCTCCCAGAGACTACTCTTTCTCTGGAACAGGCTCCCCATCCATGTGAAGCAGAGTTCCTCCTAATGTAATTCAAATGTAACTTGGACAACTGGATAGGGAACAGGAAAGCCATCCATGGTTTGGTACCTATGTCACTAATGGCCACAGGCAGCCTGTAGATGGTTCATTTCCCAAGCCCCTTCTTGTAAATGTTTTACCTCCTACGTCCCTGCTTTCACTTATCAAGGGTACCAGAACTTGTCAGAGATTTGGGATGCATGGCCAGGCTTAAAAAGGCCTTTGTGGTTGTTACCCTAGTAAAACATCTGTGAACCTATGAAATGCATTTTGTTGGGCTGCAACAGTTTGTTTAGTACTTAGTTCAGATTAATAAGACAAGGGGCTTCCTGTAGTACAGGGTTTGATTAATTCTGCCTTCATTTGTCTACTGTGTGGCTTTAAGCACTTTATCAGACAAAACTCCCAGGGTGCCCTTAAAAATGAATACCATTGTCCATCGAGCTTTCCCAAGCTGTTAGCAAATGCATCTCACATTTGTCTTTTGAATTCCTGCACTATGCACATAGCCACTAATTAGAGCCTCACAATATCCTATCGGCCTATGAATTCTAACTTGTCTCTTGTATTTTAATGGGTTGCCTGATGCATTTTCAATAAATATGAATTTCAAAGGAAGAAAACATTGCTGCTGCTCATGATGTTTGTTTTCATTCTGAGAGCGTTTCATTTTTTTCAGAAAATGTCTGTCAGTGTTTCTGCTGTCAAATTTCTGATAACAGTTTTAAATTAAATCTAAATATTTATGACCATTGCAAAAGTGAAGAAGAAAACAGTGTGCATACTGACGGAATGTTTTATGATAATTGAGAAGAAACAGACAAGTAATGAGATATTCATATGGGTACAAGGGAGGTACATTGCACTTCCTAGGTCCACATTTGGCCACGTTCTGGCTCTACAAATGCAAGACACATATGGACAGAAGTGTAAGAAGTGTCTGGTGATGGGGACAGCCTCTCTGGATTCAAGGTATTAGGTGGTGTGATCAGGAAGTGCAGTTCCTGTATTCTTTTCTGTACTAACATTTCTTCTTGTGTGGTAAGTTACATAAGTTGATTTTTTTTTCTCTTCAGCTGAAGAGCTGAGGGGGCTGGATGCCATATCAGGTAATGTACCAATCACTAGAGGAGCAAACTATGGTTCTGCATACACACAAAAGCAAAGAGACATCCCCTCCTCAGTATAACAGGATCACAAGACATACCATCTATACATATTTAAAGATTCCATAGTTAATAGATAATGTGAACTGTATAGTGCAGTGGTATACAGAATGGACTGAATATATTAATGTAGCCAGAATCTCTAAAACATTTAGATTTGTATTATGTGCTTACACACTCCTTTAATTTACTTTTGAATTAGGTGAGATTGACTAAGACAGCAATTTCACTGAGCAACTTCTTCCAGTTGGCAGGAGCTACTTTAGCTTAAGTGAAGTGTTATACTGACCAGAATAAGAGTAGTCATGAACAAAAAAACATATTTGCTAGACGAGAATAATATCCGTCATTGCTCAGTTTAAAATAACAGTGTTAAGAAAATAACAGAAATAAAGAGCCAGATTACTCTTTGTATAATGGCACAGTGATGTTCTTTAGCATTAGCTACGTGAATAAGGCCAGTATTCATAGTCATTTACACAAACGCATTAAGGACTCTGAGGGGGAGCGAGAACAGGTGCAGCTGATCTGCACTTCACAGAGGCCATTTATTCAGATTAATGGTGTCCTTGAATGTAGTTAAGCAAATGAGCAGATACCAAGATGGAAATGTGGATTGACATAAATGTTCATATGTTAATTAAGACTATTTTACACCATTTAGAATTCATATAAATTTTCCTGCTTTCCCGTGCTTGTTGCAGATGCACTATAAAAAAGGGAAGGACTGCCAAATCTATCAGAGTTGCAAATGGGGGAAATGCTATCTCTTGCAGTGAGGGTCGCTGTTTCTATGTCAGAGTTGCTTATTTTGGCCAGGGCAAAACCACTTCTACCCAGTGGCACTAACAGGAAATCCTTGATAGGTTTAGAGAGCACAAGGACATTATAAGGGTCTTAGTGGGTATATTTGACCCCCATAGGGGCAGTGTAGGAATACATGGACTTCCTATTCCTGTGGACACCAAAGTTTGTATAGTCTTCACTATACTTGCAATGGGGACCTTCCAGAGACAGACTTAGGACACACTGGGGATCTCACAGGCTTCAGCCTTGAGGATACTGAAGCAGTGCCCGGGTGTACTCTTAGCATTTGTAGATCAGTACATCTATTTTCTAGCACCACTTCAGGACCAAGCCAGGACTATGAGTGCCTTTTATGCCATGGCACATCACCCTGAGGTACTCAATGCAATATATTGCACCCATGCTGTAATTAAGACCTCTCCTGGTCCACAGGGTGAGTGTTATCGTAATAGGAAAGGCTTCCATTGCATCAACTATCAATTAGTGTGTGATGCATGGTGGTGTATCACCAACATCTCTGTCCAGCATCCTGACAGTTCACACAATTCCCACATCTGACACACTAGCTCAGTTTACTGCCTCTTGCTGTATGGTAGGATACCCAGTGGTCATCTTGTTGATTTCTTTGTGAGGAAGTAGTTATTCATGTTAAATTGAATTGCTGTATATTAATCTTTATTTTCTTATTTTGTCTCCCATCCCCTTTCTCCCTCTCTCTCTCTCTTTTATTTATTTTTTAAGGTGATGTCAGATATCCACTGGAGCCATGGCTCATGACTCCAGTGAGAAATCTATCTGGAGCTGTATTGGAAAAATGTAACACATCCCTGTTCCAGATGCATATTGTGATGGTGAGGGTGTTTGGGCTCCTGAAAATCTGTTTCAGGTATCTGGATGAGTCTGGGGGGGGGGGGTGCCCTTCAGTATGCTCAGGCTACAGAGTGTAGGGATCCTCACTGCCTGTTACATTCTGCATAATATGATCCTCTACTGTTCTGGTGGTGAAGTCGCCCATCCTGTCACTGTAGCTCTCACTTCTAATCCCACTTTGAGTAATTATGACTACCCGGCAGCAGTAGTAAAGGACCTCATATGGCAGGCTCATGCATGGCATGTGGTTGCACAGGTTAAGTGGTCCAGAACTATGAATCAGGACATTCAGGTTTGTGTTTCCTTTTTTGGTGAAACGCAGAGTATAACTGATGCATGCAGTGATACTTGTGGGCTATGCTGACTGGTGCATTGTCTGCTGTGACTGTTTATCTGACATTATCTCTTATCTTAAAATATTTTTTTCACTACCTGTTTGCCTGTTCAGTAATGCTAAAAGGCCTCAAATCAGTAAATAAATCAATAGTTGCACCTGTTGTGTTTAATAACTTTTGGTTTCATTATTTATTCACTATGCATTAGAAAGAATTACTGGTAACAATGACAAATTTAGTTACATGTAATGAATGTGTAATGAATTCTGTTACACTGCACAACAAATTTCTTTTTTACTGTCATTCAAAATAATTATGACTTCAGAAACTGTCTTTATTTGCCCAGTGTTGACAGTGTACTGGTAGCAGTTAAGTGTATATGGCAGGATGATTATTTTGTTGTGTCATTTCTCTATGATGTATTGAAGGTGGAAATGCATGCTCAGTGCTGTTGTGATTTCTCATGTAACTTTAAACATAAGAAATGGAAATGAGTGTATCGTTGCTTTTGCCCCAGTGTTCATTTATGTACTTAAGAGATATACATAGACCTTCCTCCTCCCCACAATTCAGTTGCAATCAAACAGAAATTTAAATGATTGAGGTTTGAGTATGGTGAAAGTAACAGCTGTAAAGGGAATAAATGGGCATATATGCAACCCCCCCACCAACAACAAAACCTTATTTTAAGTAAACATAAATATTTATCATTGAGGCCCATTGATGGAACAACTGATCTGAAGGATGGGCTGCCATGAGAACTGTAAGGTGAGGAAGTGATATGGTATGATTTGGAGGAGGAAGGTGATCCTGCTGTCAGTGACCTGATTCTCCTGCATGACCAGTACCCTGACCTTGAACATGAGGTTCTATCTTCTCCTGGGTGTAGATGACCATTGACATGCCCTATGAGAAATATGTTGTGATTGTTCACTGGGAGTACCGACATTACCAGTGCTAGTATCATTTGATCTCCTGCATGTCTTGACAGTAGCCCATCCCTTTCCCCTTGTGAGACTGAGTCCAGCTTAACCCTGGTATGTCCTAACCAGTGTATGAATGGAGACTGCAACTGATAACTGATGCGTCACTATACTATGCATCAGTGATACCACAGCTTTACCCCTGCTCTCCGCCAATTCAAAGTAGTGTTGGAAATCAGCACGCATACCCCGTAGGACTTTGACCATTTCTAGCTGACTCTGTAGCAGTGGTCTGAGCTTTACCAATATCACAGCACATTTCCTGTTGTGCAGCCAGTACTTTATGTGTTTCCTTAGGCAGTTCAAAATAATTTCTGTCTGTGCCTCTTTGTAATGTGTCACTGTACAATGTGGCCCATACCTATCAACTGTATAGATGTTCGCAGAACATCCAGATTTTTGCTTCATATTTTTGGTCTATTTTTCATAAAAATTTTAGTTTTCTGGCAAATTAGTGGCAAATCATTAAAGACCAAAGTTAGAAAATAATGACAGACATTTGAGTTTCAGATTTCATACCCTTCAGAAAATTCATGCTAATGCACAACTTGTTAGACTATCAACTTTATAAGTTTGTAAGAGCAATATTTAAAATGTGTCCCTATTTTTAGGCCTTTGCACCACTTTTATTTATGACTTTGTACAGATTTCTTGCTCTAAGAGGCTGAGAGGTATGATGTGGCCTCAAACTGCCTGCCTTCATCCTCAAATTGTTCCTCTGTGTGTAAATAAACTGGTGTGGATGTGCAGGTTTGCTCCTGCTGTACAAGTGTGAGTGGAATGTAGAGTTACTAACATGTTGTGAGGTGAAAGAGCCTGTCATTAAATTTGGAGACTGCTTAAAACTTCCCTCAGTTTACCTCTTAAATACAACTACATTTTCTTCATCATCATCATCAGCAGCAGCAGCAGCATGCATTGTACTGCTGACTTCATCCATATTTATTAGTACAGCTGAACTCTGTTTCTGATACTGAGTCTGTAAAAGAATTCATTGCAAAACATTAATAACAATGCAACAGCATACAGTATAGCATGCTTATAAGAGGAGAAGTGGGGCACTTAACATGCAGTCTGCCTTCGGTCTTAGCTGCTGATAAATAATAATGCACTGTAATATGTTTAATTACAGCACTGTTTGTCACCATTCAATTTTAACTATTTAAAAGATGTACATGTTAAACAAACCTTCAGGAGCTGATGAATGCAGCTGCTGTGACAGACTTTGGTTTGATGGAACAGTGTCCATGCCACCTCTAAATATTCCAGATGTGCCATCTTCTGTATCATAGTCATCCCCATGGAAGGACAGAAAGTATACATCATCTGGTATTAACAATAAGATTCTGAGGCCCCTCTCTCCTTGTAGTTGTCCTGGAAATTGCATTCTACCAGGCTTCTAGCATGTCCTACCATATTATTTGCCATTTTCTTGCACTGTGCCAGTGATCTGTTCCTGCCTTCAACTGCATTGATCTCAACAAGTACTTGGCTCAATGCTTTGCTCATCTTGGCTTGTCTGGGTGCCCATTACCAAAAATCAGCTTCCCATATGTTCTAAGTGCTGCCATGAATACACAGTTTTTCTCATGGCTAAAGTTATGTATGTGCCTTGATCTCTTTTTTCTTTCTATCTGTACAGGAAGAAAAAAGAAAAAATTAAAAATAAAAGGGTTGCAGTCAGACACTTGTCATACTGCCAACAGTTAAACTATAAACCACTGGGCTGTTATTCCTGCCACCAGCAGAAGTAAATAAGCAAACAGAAATGTTAGGTAAACTGCACAACTTTAGTTTATTCAATATTGAAAGTAATTACACCAAAATAAAACCGTAGTAGTATCTGCCATTCTTACCTATTCCTCCCTGTCTGACAGTAGTCAAACATCACTTTGATCAAACGTGTATTTCTGTCCTGCGAACAGTAAAATTTCTCAACTGCAGCAACCAGAAATTTCTGTAATGAGTTAATGATCATTTCTTACAATGTCATTGAACAGCAACCCCGGTCAAACATTTGGAAGCACTTGACCAGAATTACCAGTCATTCAATGGTATAATTAAATGCACACTACACTTTAAAATGCATTGTAAGTGACCTTAAAAACAATATGACATTAACTGTTAATTTGATTCTTAATACGTAGTAATTGATTTATAAAGTTTTTCTTATTTTTTGATGTCTGCAGTATCCTAACAAATTTGTTGCTTAGCTCAGCTATTGATAAGTTGATATAGCACAGCTGAACCTTTTAGCATAATTTCAGGCCTATTAGTCTAATTTGCATACTAAATGTGTTAATTTATATGTATGTCTAGGAATCATAGTATTACACAAACATGTTAAGAAATACATATGCGTATTTCAGATTTTCAGCAATTGTGTATGAGCATCCCACAGTACATGAGCGTATTTAAAACAGATGTGGATGCGCTGCAGATGTTTAAAACTTTGCTGCAATGCTAACTTGTTCAGGGAGATGTACTGCTTGTCCTAAACAAGCCAATATAAGAATATACTTGTGAAATTCAAAATGGAGTCATCTGAATGTGAGTTTGAAAGCAATGTAAAGTTTAATTCCTACCCATCAAATACTGTATGTCATACCCTAATAAGTTTTACATATCATAAAGTCCTAGAAATAATGTTTAACATTACTATTGGTATTTATTTCTCTAACACCGTCATTTAAAAAAGGGCGATATATATGTCCTACTTCACTCCATGACACCAGACTGCTGTTACCGTAAGAGAGAAAAATGTATTTTATATCAATAAATATTACTGTTACCACTAATTCTAGCTAGATAATCCTTTGCTAATGGAAAGGTCAGGTTAACTGTTTTCCTTTAAGAAAAAAACACTGTGTGACAGAGCAGTTTCGGTTACACCAAACCTGCCAATGTTATCAATAACTGGTCAAATGACCATGCTAGCAAAAAAGGTTTGATCAAGGTGATGTCACACCCACCAGAGAGTGGTTCTAACCCAGCTTAATAGAGCCCTCATCATACTTTCCTCATTCTGGTTCTGGCTCTTTAAATCATAGCATCACCTGTGAAAGCACAAGGCTGCGCTCCTGGCTGGTCTGAGAAAGACAATTTAGTAAAGCTCTACCTCTTGTTAGACATGTACCTGGAGAAGACTCAGCCATGCATGTGTCACAGTACGTGGAAGGAAATCGATATCAGGCAGGAGTTGGGTGATCACCTGTCAACCCTGACAGATATAACCCACTCCAGTCAGCTGTGTTGTCACAGATATGACAATTTGCAGAAGGGTAGTATTGAGCAGCTGGCTGAGTGGGTTGACTAGGGTATGGTGAGAAGGCCAGCATTCTATAGAAAGTATAATTCAGTTTTAAATCCATATATAACTATATATAGATAGATAAGATATATCAAAAATAAAAAAGGGGTTAAAATTGCATAAGTACACTTACATAAGTTCATTGGAGGTTAATAGGGGGATATATATGTACAGGGCCTTTATAAGCCTAGCCATGTTCATAGGTTCATAGGTACTACGCTATCTGCCTGAAGGCATTTATAAGCCCAGCCAGAATGTGTTGGCTTTCGCCGTCCCCTTATATTAGATCCCTGTGCCTCTGTCCAGCAGAGCCATTGAAGTGATCCCTGGGATACAATTTCTGTTTTCCAACCGCTCGTCAAGGTTTCTCTAGAAGAGGGCTAGTGAGGAGCTCTGCCTAATGTAGATTGGAATCTTGTTCCAGAGCATGGGAAGTCTCTGGGACAGGAATCTATCCCTCCAGCACGTCCTATTTATTGTTGTGGTGAGGTTTAGATCCCTGGAGCGTGTGGCTCGAGGGGATATGGTTTTCTTTAGGTGGAGCATGTCCATCAATTCTGGGTTGGACATGGCCTTGCATGTCAGGCAGAGATCACCTCTGAGTAGGCGGTATGCAACTGAGTACAGCTGGAGTTTCTACAGTCAAGCTGGATAAGGCATCTGCTTGAGGCCAGTGATCCTCTTGGTGAGGTACTACTGTGGTCTTTCCAGTTGTTGCAGGTGTCTTGTAAGGTACATCCCAAATGGGGCATTGTACTCTATGATGTGTCTGATGAGTGATGCGTAAAGGGGCCCAATGACCTCTTTCGATCTGGATGCAAACCCTTTTGTGATTAGGTGGGCCACATAGAAGGATTTTCATAGCAACTTTGGCAATGTGATTATCAAAGGAAAGGTTACTATCTACTTGGGTCCCCAGATCCCTTATTATGTCTTCCGTATTTAGGGTGCTAACACCTATGTGGTAGGTTGTGGGTACTTTGTTTTTTCCAAAGGGGATGACTATGCACTTTTTGGCATTTAGCTTGAAGCCATTGTTTTGACATCAGGTATCTGTCTCAAGTGAGACCCTTTTGGAGGATGTCTGTGTCAGCCAGAGAGTCAATTATAGCCCCTAGTTTGCAGTCATCAGCGAACTTGGTCAGCCATACTCCTCCTGTGCTTGCCTGTTCCTCTGTGAAGTATATGCTGAACAGGAGGGGTCCTAGGACTGAGCCCTGGAGAATGCCACTTGTAACCAGTTTAGACCTAGCTCCCACAACTCTTACCATGTGGGTTCTGTCCGTGAGCCAGTTGTCAACCCATCTCATGATGTAGGGGTTTATGTTTAGGCTGGTGAGCTTTCTATGATACCTGAGTGGGAAATGGTGTTGAAGGCCTTTGTGAGGACGAGGTAGGCTGTCATCACACAACGATTTATGCCTTTGTGTTTGATATAAGTCAAACACAAATGCCTAAAATGTTGTGTGATGACACCACTTATGTCTGTATTTCTAAAACTGCTGTTTCTGGTATGACCGAGAAGGTTTCCTTCCTTTTTTTCGATCTGCTTATGACAGGTATGATCGATAATAAGTTGTTTAAATATTTTGAGGTACAGCAACCACTTATTTATGGCCACATCATTTATGGCTTACCCAAAGTGCATAAAAATCTAACACTGCCACCCATGCGCCTGATAGTGTCTGGGAAAGGATGGGTAACCGAGCCACTTTATATTTACATTGAAAATAATTTGCATTCTCTGTTGGACACCTGTGACACCATCCTAAAAGATACTAGGATCTTCTTACAAAGATTATATATGGCGACTTCTGATTTGAGTGCTGATTATCTTTTAGTGACAATGGATGTAGAGTCACTCTTTACTGTGATCCCCAATACTTGGGGTATAGAAAATGTCAGGAAATTTATGCATGTCAACCATTGTTTTACTGAGGACAAGATCAATTTAATTTGTGCCCTTTTAGAACTGGTTTTAGAAAACAATGTCTTTTTGTTTGAAGATCAGTTTTATGCACAAAAGGTTGGCGTGGCAATGGGCACAGCTTGTGCCAATTGTTACGCCAACCTTGTGTTGGTACAATGGGAGAGAGACGTATTATTTCAAGCTGAGGGCTTCTCTGAACATATCTTATGGTATGTAAGATTTGTTGATGATATTTTTTTGTTGTGGAGGGGTCAGTTGAGAGTCTCATGCAGTTTATAGAGTTTCTACATCAGTCTACAGATTTTATAATATTTACTTTTAAATATTCTTTTGATGAAATTGAATTTCTTGATGTTAAGGTGAACAAAACTGATTTGACTAGCCTAGTAACTAGCATTTATAGGACACCCACAAGAAAGAATAATCTGCTCCATAGAGATAGCATGCATCCTAGGCATGTTACCCGAAATGTTGTTAAGGGGCAGGTGTACAGGGTCATGAGACTCCATAATAATGACGGACAGCTTGCCGATGCCCTGGAGACCTGGAAAATGGATTATCTAGATAGAGTCTACAAAGAAAAGGATATTGACAGTTGTATTACTGATGCACATAAGGAGAGAGGGGGCAAATGCAGGCCTTATTACACTGCTGCACCTAACACTGAAGCCATAGCTACAGAACAAAGGACAGGATTGATTAGGTTTCCTCTCACATATTTTTCTGATGTTAGTAGTATATGTGATATTGTCAAAAGTAACTGGGGCATTTTGGATACTGTAGATGAATTAAGAAATGCCATAGATACTGTTCCACACTTTTCTTTTAAAAATAACAGATCCTTGAAAGGGCATCTGTGCTATAATACTTCTACTTTTAACAAGGTTTTACAGTCAGAGAGGCATGGTACTTTTAAATGCAGGAATTGCACAGCCTGTAAGTTTATACACTCTAGTCCTACTTACATGCACCCTAATATGCACTTTAAAATAGACACAAACTCTTATGCTGATTGCAGGACTAAGGACAATGTTTATTTAGTTACTGCACTTTCTGTCATGCTTTCTATGTAGGCATGAGTAACAGACAACTCAAAGACAGGGTGCTAGAACATCAGAGAGACATTAGAAATAAGAGAGACACCAATGCCCTTGCTAAGCATATTATGTGCCATGGACAGGAACATAATTTTAAATTCCTTGTGCTAGAGATCATTCCTGAGAGCTTAAGAGAGGGAGATCTTAGGAATCACACAGAATCTGCAGAGCAAATTGGATTCTGTCTCTTAATGTTGATAAAATACCAGGATGAAGTTGTCTCTCTTAAGCCTTTTTTAAATGCTAGACCTCTCAAACACTGAGTATAGGATTGTTTTTTATACATATTTTTAATATATATTTTATATCTTTTTTATATGTTTCATTTGCCTGCTTTCTTGTTGTGACATTTTTCTCTTAGATAATTGATGCTTTTATCACTGCTTTAATTGACTAATTAACTTATGGTATTTAACTGCATTTGTTACTAGTTTAGAACAGTCTGATGAAGCGGTGAGAGCACACCATGAAAGCGCTTACTCTCTTTTGTGTGCATTAAAGTTTCTTGTTTTACCTTCAGCTGTGTTAGCTTCGGTACTTTTTTAGTAGTTACTTGCTACTGTACCGATCTATTTTTATTCTCAGTATACTTCTTGCACGAATATGGATACTCCCCCACCTTTTGTATTTCGGTCTGGGTTTTGTGGCCAAAATGTATGGTATGAGTTGTGGTCTGGTAGTGCTGTGGTGCTCTCTGGAGCCTTAAACCAGGTTTCTGTTACTGCACATATATCGATTTTCTCCATACTGAGGAGTGCCTCGAGTGCGTGCATTTTGAGGTTTAGACTTCTGGCATTGAGTAGCATTACCCTCAGTTTTTTGTTACTTGTGCTATTTACGGCGGTGGGTTTGATTTTGGGCCTTGCCTAAAAAAGGCAGTATGGGGGTGGCAAGAGCCTTGGCCAGTATCCAAAAGCCTAAGAGTGACAGGTGCAAGCTGTCTCTAGCGAAGCAGCGTGGTTTGTCGAGCATGTCATCCCAGGCTGACAGACACTGGATCCCTTTTGAATGACACCAGAAACTTATCCAATTGTTGAAATTGATAATTTTTTCTCTGTACCATGATATCATTCTTGGCGAGGGCAGGATGCTACTCAGGGTCATGGTCATACCAGCATGGGCTACGTGATCAGAGAACTCCTCCATGTCTCTCTTCATGTAGTCCAGGGAGGTACGGCTCAGGTCATTCACACCAACATGGACAATGACAGAGTCATATTTGTACTTGTTCTGGTGTGACCTGAATTCTTGTGTTATGTGGTGGATCCTGGCACCCAACAGGCAGCTAACAGTAACCTTCTTCTTGTTCAGCCTAGCGAGTGGAATGTCAGTGTGCCTGACAATAGAGTCACCTATTACTAGTGTGTTGGGTATGTTATTCTGCCTTAAGGGCTGTGATTGCGTGGCACACTGGTTTTGTGAAGTATGTGTTTCATGGTTTGTGTTGGGGGGTGGAAGTTGCTTGGATGTCTGCTTTGGAGGTCTCTGATGCTTTTGCAGATTTTTATTTAGAGCCTCCGAGTATGTTTTCATGTATTATGTGTGTTTTTTTGCCGGTGTTGGTTTCATAGGTCTATGTGAGACTGGTGGTGTGATGCAAGTAATTCCCTTCTCCTCTTGACTGCCTGGTCCAGTCTTGGGTTGAGAGAGCTTAGCCTCCAGTTTGGCTATATAATTGCATCTCTCGCATGTATTAGTGTTTGGTGGAAGGAGGAGAGGGTTGTCTGTGTACATGAGGCAATTGTAATATTGCATCAAAATGCCCAGATTCACCAGTTGGACTAGAGAGTTCACCTGAAACTGCCTTTTGGACATGCCTGGATAGGTACTGTGAAATGTTTTACTGATTGGCTGGTAAGGTTGAATAGAGAGCCTTGTCCTTGTCTACAGTATAGGGGGGTCTAGTGCTAAGGTTTATTAGTGCTTGTTACCTTATTGACCAAGTTGTATGGTCTATATTTGCAGAGCAAGTCTATGATTAGCACTAACTGCCCTTATCCAAGAGGGACATAGGTGACCCCCCAAATGTAAATTTATAGTCTCCCATCCAGTTGCCTAAGTTACACTTAAATAGGGTCATTGAGGAGTTCTGTTTTACATGAATTAGGAGTTTGCTCCAGAGGCCTGGCAATCTCTGGGAGACATATCTGCCTCTCCAGCATGTCCTGTTAATGTCACAGACTAGGTTAAGATCCCCTAAAGCTAATGATTCTTATCCCATTTGACTTGCGGATGTGCAGAATTTCCATTAGGGCAGGGTCCAAGACGGCTCTTTAGGCCATGTACAAGTCAGCTCTCAACAGCCTATAAGACACAGAGTACAGTGACAGGGCCTTCAGTCTGTCATGTGTCGCAGGCCCTGAATTTTCTTGGTGAGAAACCTCTGAGGTCTCTCCAGCTGCTGCAGGTGTCTGGTGAGGTACATACAGAAAGAAGTGTTGTACTCTGTTAGTGGTCTAATGAGGGATGAGTGCAGGGGAGTTATAATATCCTTTACTCTGGATGCAATGCCCTTACTTATGAGGTGTACAACATAGAAGGCCTTACCACTGTGGACACATGGTGGTCAAAGTTAAAGTTGCTCTCAACCTATGTTCCTAAATCTCGCAACACAAGGTTTGAGCTAAGGGGGTATTGTTAATATTGTAATTTGCAGGGACTTCCCCTTTACCGAAAGGGATGATAACACATTTTTTGTGTTTAGTTTTAGTCTGTGGCTTTTGCACCATTCATTTGTCTGTGTAAGCCCTTTTCATTGTATGTCAACATCGTTGGGGGACTCAAAGATTGCACCCAGTTTGCAGTCATTGGCAAACTTAGTAAGCCACAGGACATGTATTTTCACCTGGCTTCTGAGAAATAGATTCCAAACAGTAGGGGAAACCATCACAGATCCTTGTGTTACACCACTGGTAACTGGTCTGCTGATAGAGGTGCAATCTCCAACTTTGATTAAATGTGTTCTGTTGGTGAGCCAGTTGGCTACCTATCTAGTGATATATTGGTTAATTCCCAGCTTGGTGAGTTTCTCAATGATGCCTTGAGTGGGGGATTGTGTCAAAAGCCTTGGCTAAGTCATGATAGGCTATATGTATTGTTTTTGCCTTCATCCGTGGCTTTGGTGACATTCTTGAAAAAATCCACCAGGTTGAATAAGTATGATCTATCCTTAATGAATCCAAATGGGGTCAGGACACAAGGTTGAAGGTCACCTATGTCTTTGTTGATAAGATCCTTGATGATTCTCTCCATGGCCTTGCAGATAAGGCTGGTTAGGCTTATGAGACTATAGTTCCCAGGGTCAGTTGATGGACCCCCTTTTTGCAAGAGAATTGCTGTTCGACAGTCAGATATCTTTACATGAAAATATGTATTTGAGCAGATATTCTGAAATGCATAAAAAATGAGTAGCATTTTTGTAATCTGACATCCTTTTGAAGACAGAGGAAAACTACTACTGTTTGTTAACAGGTTACAGAAATGAACAGAAATGTCAGTAAAGAGTATGAAAACAATCTGTATAGGTAACTCTGTAAATCTATTATTACTGTTCAAACAGCAGTAATGCTGACTGCATAAAATAAGTTATGAATTAAAAGCTGCAGTTACAGATGTAAAAAATTGTTTACCATTGCAGGGAAAGTTGTAACAGATAAATATTTTATGAGAGATACCTAGTTATAAATAAAACAACTGTTTAACCAAATTGCTTGTAAGTATTTCTAGCTGCACATACAACATGGCTGAAATGACACTCAACACCCTAGTTAGAATGCATACTTGGGGGGAGGGGTTACTTTGCTGAAAGAATGAGCAGCACAGAAGTTTCAGAAAACATGCTGTCTTATTTCACTGTTTCTTAATATACAGCAGACAAAGTCCATCAGAAAAGGAAATCCACACTTCCTTGAATGGATACATTTCAGCCTTTGCCATTCCAAAAACTGTTACGTGCATTAAAAAAATATTTCTTTACTATCATACACAATTCAATAGAATTTTTAAGTACTGTTTTATAATAATACACACATGTATGCATGCAACAGTTAAAATGAGAAAGATAAAGAGAAACAAGAAATGCTTCTAGAGAATATAAGACATATGTTTATATGTGGAATACATTCAATACAGATAAACAAGATTATCCTTCTCTTATTTTGTGGAAGAGCTACAGTGTAGTAGCCAACAACAGATGAGATGAACACAACATCTGGCTGAGTCTTCAGTTAAGTATAATAGGTGTCCAAAGGGTATTCAATACTTAACTGTGCATAGTAGAAATTATTATACAGAATTCAGGGTAGCATAAACAATGGTAAACCAATGCTTTTAAATTGATTTCTGTAGTATTCTTGCAGACAATGTTATACATTCACAGCTGAAAGAAATGCAACCAAGTCAGGACTGAAACAGATCAAGAGAAATATGTTATACTTTTGAGTTGTTACTATATTTAACTGCAAAAAATAATGATTTCTTCTTTTCTGTTTGTTGTCTGGGTACTGGAAAATCTGTTTGGAAAGTACATAATTTAAAGACACAAGCATTCAGAAAGACAAAAGCCCTTGTCATTTCAATTAATCACAAGTGTGCATAACCTTTTTCATTCTTCCCAAGTATATAAAGTAGATCATTAACCTCAATTGTAAGCATAAATCCTTCCCATAAACATGTTTACTTCAACAGAGATATTTTTCTGAAGTGTTTTATTGTGTTGCTCCCATACATTAAATAGTATTTTGTGAATGTATTCTGCTTTTTTTGTTTGGTCTCTCCTCATCCTTTTTTTTCCTCTTTTTCTTATTTTGATTATGTGTTTCTTTCTTCTTTGTTGTTTTTCTCCTCTCCCATTTTTTTTCTTTTATACAAGTTCAAGTCCCTCACAGAAGACCAGGCACATACTTTCCAGGCTAAGGACAGATCACCCTCTGCCCATCCAGGGATATACTGATAGGGTCAGAGTAGAGACCCTGATCCTGCAATTACTACAGCATGTGGCAGCCATGGAAGCCTCACAGAAGGGGGATTCAGAGTTTGGTTGAGGACATACTGGTATAGGTAGAGAATAGGAGAATTCAGCCAATCAAAGCTTGTCTTCAGCATGTAGGAGACATGCTTACCCAGTTGGTGCCAACCACCACACCAACACAGACCCCTACACCCTCAATATCTGTGTCCTCCACTGCAACACTATCCGGCAATGGGCATATCTGAGGCTCTGTGGACTGGACATACACTTGGCAATTCCTTATCGCTTATTCCCTTGCCATTTCCCCCTTAACCCTTTTCCCTACCCACACTAACCTCTTACAAAAAAATTCGAAAAATAGGGAGGGATCTATCCCCAACAAAACATATGTCAATCCTCTCCCACTTCCTCCAGCTAAAACCTTCTTGATGTTTGCCTTGTGTGTGCATGTCTTTGTTTTGTCTCCCCTTTTTTCAACCTGTGCTATCACCCCCTATGTATTCTTTAATGAAACCACCAAGATATCTACAAAAGGATACCCCTATATGAAAATGTTATAACCCCTTTACTTTATAAAAAAAAACTCTTATCTGCTGAACAGTCCACAGCTTTTCTACAATGCTTTAAGTGTGATTGCATTCAGCTGCAATATGCCACTGCATATACCATTTATGCTTCCATGAAGTACTCTGCATGTACAAAAAGACCTACTTTGTACAATTTACATGTTTATGAAAAGTGGAAGTAATTACGGAATCTGCTTCACTTTGCCTTATTCAACACAACTGTATTTCTCTGAACTTATATATCCATGCAGTGCTGCTATCTGCACATGACAGACCCAGACTACAAATACCCCTACCATCCTAAATCTGAAAATGCTACTCAGAGTGGTCCCTAGTAAAATGTATGCATGTATTTATGTATGTATGTATTTATTTATTTATTTAGTCATTCAACATTTGTTTACCAGGGAGGTCCGAATGAGCAAGTAGCGGATTTTCAATGGAGGCCCAGGGGAAAAGCTCCAAATAGAAATAAAAATAAAAATAAATTAACAAAATAAAATATTGTCATAAACTGATAGTGAAGCTTTGATAAGATATTGGAGTTTCTCTCTTTCTCTCTGTGGCTATCTACCTATCTATTGGTCCATCAAATTAACTTATTTATTTCACTTCAGTTGGGTTTGTGGGTCAGCCCTTTTCAGCCATGACCTAAGCCAAGATGGCAATAACAATGACATGATACAGTGTACTGTATATAAAAAAAAATCACAGTCTGTAGTATTTTTGATCTGCATCTATTCAGAAAAGTATCCAATATCTATTTACGTAAGAAAAATGCTTTGTTACATATGTGTAGAATGCACGTTTATAGATTACATAGCTGGCACAGTATGCACATGCTATCCTATGCATAGCTGAAAACATGCATAAGGTAAGTGAGATTCAAATGGGCTGTAATTTAGCAACTTTGCATGATTATGGCTTATATGGTGTTACCTACTGTCTTTAACAGGTACAGTTGTACTTTTTCCTTAAAATCTCAAGACATTCCCTGAATGTTGGGTAATCCAGGAGTTTTCATTTCCACTGGAAGTATGTTTCTGCTACAGTAGCTGTTCTGGCAAAATATTTCTCTCCTAAGGCATTGGGAGGTCCGATAAGAGAGAGATTTATTCCTGGACAGGAGGAGGGGTAAGATAATGTTTAAGTAGCATTCCTGTTCTTCTCTAAATGTATTCTTACACCTGGCATACGATTCCCCAACTTGTCAAGTCCACTTTCACTTTTCTTAATGCATCATTCATTTTGTGAATTTAATTATTTATTTATGTTACCATCATAAAGGCACACTCTACCTTTATTTTGAATTATTTATCCCTTATTGACCAGGATAGTCCCACTAAGCAAGTGACCTCTTTTTAGGGAATACCTTCAAGATTTTCTGCAAAGTTATTTACAAAGATGGCAAAAAATGACTGGGCACAAAACTGATTTTGTGATATCCCATTATTTTTCGTTCTTTCTACTGACATGATTTCATTTCCATTACCTGTTGTATCTTACAGTGCAGCCAGTATTTCATATGCCTTAGTGCTCTGGAACATCTCTGACATATAGTGTGATAGTACATTTAATGTGCGGTTGCAGTCTAACTAGGTTCCAGACCCTTACTTTTCACTTCTGGGGTTTCTCAGTCAAATACGTCTGTCAGATACTGACATGTTTGTGGTATTTCATTTTGGCAAAAATCACTTCAGTTCTTTAGAGTTGGTTTATCAGGACAGATCAACAGACAAAGGCAGTAAATGTAATGAGAGTCTAAGGCACATGCACAGATGTATTGAACACAGAGGCTGAAGGTTTTGTAGGCAGAGGAATAAAAACAAGTTGACAGGATAGATTTAACAATTCAGAATCTACTTTAATGGGTGAGTAACTTTCCAGCAAATCCAAACAATTCTTCCAAATCACCCATCTTCAAATCTGCTAAATAAAATATGCTGCTGGAATTTTTTATTTTAAATTGTAACTCAGACTGCCACAGAGAAATAATGAACAACATGAAGACTGATAGGGAATAGCTCAATAATTTGGTTCATGCGTAATTCCTGGACTTTTACAGCTTGTTTTTTCTTACTGAGTTTTACGTCATACTTAACCAATGGACAGTTCCTCTCGAGAATCCTACTGCCAATACAATCCTTTCCTTATTCTATAACCATGGAAGAGTGCTTGGCCCTTGAATTTCATCTTAGGAGAATCAAAGCCTTAATACAGGAGCTATTTTTATTTTGTTTTATCAGTATTGTTGGGACCTAATCACTTTGGTTAGATGACTGCCAGGCCAGAAATGAGGCACAAAAGGTCATTCATTTCTTTATTTCATCGCATCATGCCTTTCTTTCATGGGACACTCATGTTTACTTCCAACCACTAGCAAATAGGATTTGATTCACTTCAGCATTAGAATAGCTCCAGTATTTAATAAATTAAATATTTAAACTTCTGATATTTCTCAAAAGGAATGCACTAACTGAAAGTCAATATACATGACAATAAATGCAAACAGTGTCAGCAGTGCAGCAGATAGCACACTTGCATTTGGTGCAGAAGGTTGTGGGTTCTATTCCCACACCAAATAAATTGGAGTGACAATGCAGTGCAGCAAAAGTGGGATTTAGTGCAGTATCAGCAATCACTCTGCCTGCAGTTCGGTGCAACAAAAGAGGATGATGTGCTTTGACTGTACTCTCCTTCAGATTGGACATTACAGTCAGGCCTTATCTGCTTGAGTTAATGGTAGATGTAAAAGATCCCATGGTACTAATGAAGAAGAGTATGAGAGTTTCCCTGATACCCTGGCCAAATTTCCCCAAATAATATAAATATTACATTGTGTTTCCCCTGAAAAATGGCTACTAGCATAGTAGGGCTAACCTAGTCAGCAAAGAATAAATAAAAATACTCCTTGCAATGGTACTACTGGCAAACTTTTAATCATGTTTTACTCTAAATGTTTTCTATAAAATAATACATATGAATAAAAATATACTGATGATTGATACAAGATAGATATGTATGTTGATAGGCAGACAGACATAGGATAGAAGAGAAAGAGATGCTGGGTTAACAGTAAATATGCATTTATCAAGAAAATCCAAAATCTGTTGCACCTGCAAAGAAAGAACATTACAAATAAATGCATTGTTTTCAAATATCTATGCTTCTGCATTACTGTCTGATGACTTATATGAATGACATTATCATTACGTGACAGGTAAGTAAACATTATCACTTAGATAAGAATTTGTTGGATTTTGTGAACGTTAACTCATTCAGTTCAATGGTGCTCAGGAAGTTTGCAGGGTCTATATCATATGCTTGAAGAACCTTTTCTTTGAACACATAAACAGTGACACGTAAAGAGTGAAAGCTTTAAACCATGAACGGCCACTTCCGTGAATTTATTCTAGGGGAAAAAATTCACTTGGCCATAAACACAAAAACAAAGTTTAAAACCGTAATCATCTAGAGGGCTTTGCCCACCACGCCCCTCAATGTGGGGGACTGTGGCCCCCACACCCCCCTAACTAAATATACCAACTCCAAGATCACTCTACATTGGAGAAAAGGGGAATTCCCCATAACAGCTAAGCACATTTTTTCACAGGGATAAAATTCGGGGAAGTGGCCGTTCATGGTTTCCAGCATCCTCTCTTTACGTATCGGCATTTAAGCATTCAACAAAGATACTCTTCAAGTTTCTAATATAGACCCAAGTTTGACTAACTTCCAATGGGTGGAGCCTAATCCTGTTGACATAATCAAATTATGTCTTCACATTTCAAACAAATGTTCATATCTCTGGACCCATACAGGTTATGAAAGAAGTATAAATGACAAACTCTTCAGCAAAATCTATTTTATAGTTGTAGTATTCTTTAGGTTCTAGGTCTTAAACTGAATTGTATAAGTCACAGTAAATACAGTAACTACTGTGATTGTAATATTTTGTAAACAGCTTACAATATCTTAGCAACAACTCAAGTTATACACATGCTGTCAATGGTATTTTATTCAACTAGCTGACAGCTTTAATATGAGATTAAGGAGTTCTGTCTGTGTTACTTGGCTGTTGAGATATTTAGAAAAATGTGAAAATTATATTTATATAAATTAATATCTAAAAAACAGTTAATATCTCGAGACAGAAGTCAAATATTAATGCAGTTGAATTTGCCATTGTGTAAGGTTTAAGAAGAAATCTTTAAAACCTTGTACATAGCATGGTTTTGGAATTATTGATGGAAGAAGAGCTAAACCGAAACATAAAATTACTGTTCAATCTCAGCCTTACTACAGGATATGTACCCAGAGAGTGGCGTACAGCAACAGTGGTCCCTCTCCACAAAGGTGGTGCCTCAACAGATCTTGGAAACTATCGCCCCATAAGCCTGACTAGCTTGGTCTGGAAAGCTATGGAAAGGATCATCATGGACCTCATAAATAAAGATATTGGGGACCTACAGACACTGGATCCTACCCAGTTCAGCTTTGTTAAGGGCAGATCCTGCCTCTTAAACCTGGTCGATTTCTTTGAAACAGTCACCAAGGCCATTGACGAGGGGAAGGTGGTCCACACAGCCTAGCTGGACCTCGTAAAAGCCTTCGATACAATACCCCACTCGGGCGTTATAGATAAGCTCACCAGCTTAAATATAAACCCCTATGTCACTAGATGGGTTGCAAACTGGCTCAAGGACAGAACCCACATGGTTAGAAATGCTGGAGCCATGTCAGACTCCAAACCAGTTACAAGGCTCAGTCCTGGGACCTCTCTTGTTTGGTATATATTTCTCGGAGGTACAGGCCAACACGGAAGGACTGTGGCTGACCAAGTTCGCAGATGACTGCAAACTAGGCACCATAATCGACTCTCCAGCTGACACAAGCATCCTACAAAAGGGCCTCATAGAAACAGACAACTGGTGCCAGAGCCATGGCCTCAAGCTAAATGCCAAAAAGTGTATAGTCATCCCCTTTGACAAAAACAAAGTGCCCACAAATTACCACATAGGTGGTAATCCATTAAGTATGGAAGAAGTAATTAGGGACCTGGGGACCCAAGCTGATAGCAATCTCTCATTTGAAAACCACGTGGCCAAAGTAGTTAGGAAAACATTTTATATAGCCCACCTAATCATGAAGGGATTCACATCTAGATCAGGGGAGGGCATCGTACCTCTTTACTCATCCCTCATTAGGCCCATAATTGAGTACAATGCACTTT
>NC_056740.1:241184507-241187007 GCF_019279795.1 Protopterus annectens | reverse complement strand
CAAAGGAATGCAGAATGTCAGATGGTAGTGGATTTTGCAAAAAGGATGGATGTGGCTGTGGTAAATACATATTTTAAATAGAGGGAGGAGAATAGGGTGACATGCAAGAGTGGAGGAAGATGCACACAGGTGGATTATAGCTTATGTAGGAGGGCCAGTTTGAAGGAGATTGGAGACTGTAAAGTGGTGACTGGGGAAAGTGTAGTTAGGCAGCATGGGATGGTGGTTTGTAGGATGACGTTGGTGATCAAGAAGAAGAGGAGGAGTGTAAGGGCAGCACCAAGGATCAAATGGTGGAAATTGAAAAAAGGTAATTGTGAGGTGGAGTTCAGGGAAGAGTTAAGACAGGCACTGGGTGGTAGTGAAGAGTTACCAAATAGCTGGGTAACTACAGCAGAGCTAGTAAGAGAGACGGCTAGAAAGGTGCTTGGTATGACATCTGGACAGAGGGAGGACGACAAGGAGACATGGTGGTGGAATGAGGAAGTACAGGAGAGTATACAGAGAACGAGGTTGGCAAAGAAGAAATGGGATTGTCAGAGAGATGAAGAAAGTAGACAAGAGTATGAGGAGATGAGGTGCATGGCAAACAGAGAGGTGGCGAAGGCTAAGGATAAGACATATGAAGAGTTGTTTGAAAGGTTGGACACTAAGGAGGGAGAAAAGGATCTGTACCAACTGGCTAGACAGTGGGACCAAGCTAGGAAAGATGTGCAGCAGGTAACGGTGATAAAGGATAATGAGGGAAACATACTCACAAGTGAGGAGAGTGTGTTGAGCAGATGGAAAGAGTACTTTGAGGGGTTGATGAATGAAGAGAATGAGAGGGAGAGAAGGTTGGATGATGTGCGGATAGTAAATCATGAAGTGCAATGGATTAGCAAGGAGGAGGTAAGGATAGCTGTGAAGAGGATGAAGAATGGAAAGGCTGTTGGTCCAGATGACATACATGTGGAAGCATGGAGGTGTTTAGGTGAAATGGCAGTGGAGTTTCTAACCAGATTGTTTAATGAAATCTTGGAAAGTGAGAGGATGCCTGAGGAATGGAGAAAAAGTGTTTTGGTACCGATTTTTAAGAATAAGGGTGATGTGCAGAGCTGTAGTAACTATAGAGGGATACATTTTATCAGTCACAGCAGGACGTTATGGGAAAGAGTAGTAGAAGCTAGTTTAAGAAGAGAGGTAATGATTAGTGAGCAGCAGTATGGTTTCATGCTGGAAAAGAGCACTACAGATGCAATGTTTGCTCTGAGAGTGTTGATGGAGAAGTACAGAGAAGGTCAGAAGGAGTTGCATTGTGTTTTTGTAGACTTAGAGAAAGCATATGACAGGGTGCCTAGAGAGGAGTTGTGGTATTGTATGAGGAAGTCGGGAGTGTCAGAGAAGTATGTAAGACAGGATATGTACGAGGGTAGTGTGCCAGCAGTGAGGTCTGCGGTGGGGGTGATGGATGCATTTAAGGTGGAGGTGGGATTACATCAAGGATCAGCTCTGAGCCCTTTATTATTTGCAATCGTGATGGACAGGTTGACAGACGAGATCAGACAGGAGTCCCCATGGACTATGATGTTTGCAGATGACATTGTGATCTGTAGTGAGAGTAGGGAACAGGTAGAGGAGACCCTAGAGAGATGGAGATATGCTCTAGAGAGAAGAGGAATGAAGGTCAGCAGGACTAAGACAGAAAATATGTGTGTGAATGATAGGGAGGATACAGGAATGGTGAGGATGCAAGGACTAGCGGTGGCGAAGGTGGATAAGTTTAAATACTTGGGATCAATAGTTCAGATTTGTGACAGACAAGTACCAGTAAGAGTGAGAAGGAAGGTTTAAAAGAGGGTAGTGAGACCAGCTATGTTATATGGGTTGGAGACAGTGGCATTGACAAAAAGGCAGGAGTTTGAGCTGGATGTGGCAGAGTTAAAGATGTTAAGATTTGTACTGGGTGTGACGAAGGTGGAAAGGATTAGGAATAAGTATATTAGAGGGTCAGCCCAGGTTGGAAGGTTTGGAGACAAAGTCAGAGAGGCAAGATTACATTGGTTTGGACATGTGCTGAAGAGGGATGCTGAGTATATTGGGAAAAAGATGCTAAGGATGAAGCTACCAGGTAACAGGTAAACAGGAAAGCCTAAGATAAGGTTTATGGATGTGGTGAGAGAGGACATGCAGGTGGTTGATGTGACAGAGCACGACGCAGAGGACAGGAAGAAATGGAAACAGATGATCCCCTGTGGTGACACCTAATGTGAACAGCCGAAAGAAGATGATGATATATATATATATATATATATGAAGGATCAAAATTTCAGAACATCGAACCTCTGATCACTGAAGACCAGAGGATCGAAATTTTCAAATACCGAACCAAACCTACAAAAAAAAAAATCGAAAACATGAAAACTTCATAGTTCACATTTTGCAGGAGGGCAAGCCCACTGCACCCCCCACATGGGGGGTTGCACCCCCTCACCCCCTGCTACTTAAATATACCAACTCC
>NC_056740.1:241139507-241179507 GCF_019279795.1 Protopterus annectens | reverse complement strand
ACACATATATATATACACATATATATATATATATATATATATATATATATACATATATATGGATTCACTTTATATGCTCGAAATCCTGAAATATCAAATTTCAGAATCTTGGGCCCATAAAGTGGAAAAGCTAAAACATTGAACACACAGAAGCGTGAAATTCAAAATCGTGACTTCTATACTACACACACACCACACACATGCACATACACATACACACACCTTCCTCCCCACAAACAAACACACAACCCAATCCTATGTACAAGCAGGGGGCAAGCCCCCCTGTATCCCCTACACCCATCCTATTTAAATATACTAACTCAACGGTCGCACTACATACACAAACACATGAAACACCACCACACAAGCTACATCCCCCTCTCACACACACAAACCACAGTAACAAAACACACTAATTATGATTATGTTTATTGATAAATATAAAATGATTTTTGTTTCTTATATTATGTAATTTCACTTGATATATGTCCTACATGCACATGCATTCCGATACGTGTGTGTGTGTGTGTGTGTGTGTGTGTGTGTGTGTGTGTGTGTGTGTGTATACATGACTTAAATACTTGCACTTAGAGAAGAATCCCACATTTATTTTATTTAAGTTATGATATACAAAAAAAACATTGTGTATGAGTGTAGAAATCAGAGCAATCAGTAGTGATGTAATTATTTAAGGTCATAAAGTCAGACAATACTAAGCAAGTAAATTCTCAGCAGTCCAGCATCATTGAGTAGCTTTCATTCAAGCATAAAATTCCTGATACTCCAAACAAGTTGAAGAGCTTCAATGTAAAACCAGATGGCATTATCCTGATAATCCAATGAAAAAGCAACCTCAAGCTGTAACAATCAAGCTTAGGATCAATGCTGGACTAAACCATAGGCTGGTCTACAATCAAACAGCTCAAGAGAAGGACATGAAAATGGGATCACTACTAAATACCAAACGCCCAAAATCCTGATGCTTAAAACACAGAGACCACATGCCCGAAACCCCACAATACCGAATATTTAAAACCGCGAAATTCAAAGTCGTGAAAGTTACACAACCAAATAGCACACACACACACACACACACACACACACACACACACAACCTTCCCCCCAAGACCAAACAATGCATCCTACATTAGACATAGGCAGGGGTCAACCCCTTGCATCCCCCACCCCCTACTTTATTATTCTAACTCCGAGATTGCACAAACAGACACACAAGGCAAACTCACACCCACACAATACAGTCCCTCACACACACACCACAGTCATAACACACAGTTACACACACTTACACACATATACTTACCTGAACCACAACACCAGAAGCGCTAAGGCAAAATCCCTTAACATCGGGATTTTGCATTTCACGCTTCTGGTCTTTTGGTCATCTGGTCTCGTTGTTTTCAGCATTGGGATTTTGGGCATTCAGTATTTCGTAGTGATCCTATGAGAATACATGCCCCACTACTCATATTAGTAAAAATTATTTTGTAAGTATAATAAAGGATGAAACAGGAGACCATTTGAAGAAATCAACATTGTGACATGGAAAACACACATTTACCTTAAGCAGAGAGAAGCAGAAACAAATACAGCAGAATTTTGTTCAATAAAATGTTATTTCCATATTAGCTCTGTAGCTTTAGTCGCAAAAAGCATTTGCAGTCTAGAAGAGGCATAGCAGACTTCCATACTTCCCCCACTCATGCCTTTTCTCAAGACCACCTCATAAAAATCCACTCCCTGTATTAGCCCTTTTCAACTTTGTCCTTATTCTCCATCATAGGCCAATGATATACGGTTGTTGTATTGACACAACTTGGAATAGTAAATTCTTCTTTGTAGTTATATAAACAATACGCCTCTTTTTTCTGAGTGGTTTCAGTCTGTGACCACAATGTCAGTTGTAACAGTTTAGACACTGAAAAGATAATTTCTTTAAATGCATTTTCATTTGTAATATCCCAGTCTGCTCTTGTATTAAACTTAAATGCGGTCTTCCAATTTATAAATAGCTTTGTATTCCAGTTATTTTTACAGTTCTAATATTGCTCAGTTTTTCTGCCTAGTGATGCAATAGTATGCTCAGTCTCTGTACACATACTGGCTTCAGTTACAAACAAGTCTGATAAAGCTAGAGAACCTTATTCCCGTTTTCAAATTTGAGAAAAATGGTTAGTCAGCCATCATTTCCTGCATTCTGTACTGAGTATGTGACATGGCTTCCTAGTTTGCTGATAGCATACCTTGATCCCTTAATGGGTGCCAAGTTGAATTTTTAGTTGGAACATCATTTTTACGCATAATAGTGAACTTTTCTGCCATGTTTGGAGCATTTATTACTTTTTACCTTGCTATTGCTAATATATAGCTATTCTCTAAAGTATTAACAGATTTTATCTTCATTTTAATTTTATATGCACCCAGATACTCAAAAACATGTTTCATTTGTATATTAGTCAGTTCTACTGTTCTACACAAACTGATAGCATTGTCCAAAGTTAATATCATACTCTAATAATAGTTTGCTTCTTACTATAAAATGTTATCACTGCTAACAATTTAGCCTTTCAGCAGTGAATCATGCATTTTACAAAACTCACATTCCTGAGTTATGTGCTTCAGTTCAGTCACGTAAATTCTTGTGAAGCCTGATTTCTAGTGAAGAATAAGTGACAAATAAGTGGTAACTTCTTCTAAGGCTCATGTACTGCTTATATCTGATCTTTAATGACAATCAAATCAACTATTGTTCTGCAATAAGATTAAAATTATTAACTCATTAATGCCTACTGATAGTCAAATGACTGAGTGTGACATTCCTGACTACCAGCACACTGGACTTTGATTGCCTGGAGCTGTGATGATGAAAGAAAACCAAACAGGAGAAAATATTTTCACCTGAAAAAGAAAAGCAGGTTCTTGCATTTAGTTTTCAAATGAAGTAATTTTCTTACATTTAATTTTTAATCACAGTACACAGTATACTGCAAACTCAGTACGTACTTTAGTGAAGCTACAGCAAGAAAAAAATCACTTAGTTTGGTCTGCCTTTTAACCACTGTTGGCTTAAATGGGACAGGGCAGCCCCCGCAGCCAATGCTTTCACCATAATTAACTCAACAGTGCAATTATTGCTGTCAGAGTTAATAAGTTAAATACTTAAGTGGCATTATATCCAGCAAATTAAAGGAAAGCTGTGGCCTGTACCTCCCTGCTTTTTTCCACTACTGTAGAAGTAATATAAAGACTGAAGCTTTGCAATCAGTATCTACAGTTTTATACTAAATTACACTTGAGTGCTAATAGTTCCGGTAGAATGAGTGGCAAGATGGCTGACGTGATGAAAGGTTTAGCCACATACATAATACAATGGTCACTTCTTTCAAGAGTTCCAAATTTCAGAATGTAAACTGAATTTAAAAGGATTTTTTGCCTGTGCTGCTCTTGATGCTGTTTTGTTTGGTGAAGCATAGCTTTCTCACTGAGTTGCATTATAAGTTTTTCTACATATGCTGATTTGGTGTAATTTTTTTTCCCATTCAAATAGTTGCTTCTCTGTTATTTAACATAAAATATGTTTATCCTTTTCAAACTCACCATGTTTGAGGTATGCTGGCATATGCAGCACAATTGTCCCAGTGATTTAGCAGTAACTTTGGTGTTTTTTTCTTTCCATCTTATCAGTAAATATATAGAGTGAAGGTGGAGGATGTGCATAGAAATACCACATCTCATTACTTCACACATTGTGATGTTGGGTTCTGTGAAGACAGGTGAAGGCTGCCAGCCTAGCCAGATAGAATGTTGTAGATAATTATGTAATTTGTAATGTGTGTGTGTGTGTGTGTGTGTGTATCAGCTACTTGGGCAGGGACACAAAGCACTGGTTGGACAGAGAGGGTGCTAGAGGTTTTAGCTTGCCCACTAGGCTGAGATGTGGACCCTGTAGCTGTGCCAGTGAGGAGTCTTATTGGGGATCTGGAGAGAAAGGGAGAAACCAGCCCCAGACTGACTGTGATCTCTGTGTGCTCTTAAGGGAAATTGTACTTTACTGTGTGTGTATTTGCTATCCTTCCCTTATGTGGACACCACTCACTGGTGTTAGTGGTGAAGACTGAGGCTCCTTGATTGCTGGTCAGTGCACTGGTGTCCCAGGTTCCTTCCTTACTGCAAACTTTTTCATTTGATGACAAGACTGGGGAGACAGGATGAATGTATTTCCACACCCTATTATCATGGTATCAGGTAAGACAGAAGACAAAACCATGTGGAAGCCCCCCACCCACACACACTAGCCTTATAGATACATTTAGGGTTATAGTGTACTATACATTACATCTGTCATGACCTAACATTACTTAAACAATACAGTTTACTGAAATCAACTCAATTTAAAGATGTTACTATGACCTCCAATATTTGTCAAGAAAACTAATACATTGTTATGGTACTTAACAGCTTAATTCTGCTATAGTGTATACATTGCAGCTATTATGGATGCAGTGGTTCTCAGTTCTGGGACACAAAGGTATAAAACCTTGACTTTGACCTAGGCAACCTGAAATAGGTTAATAACCTTGACACTATGGTGCAATGTTTCCCACCTGTGGGGCACAATAGGATAAAGCCCTGAATGTGACCCAGGTGACATGGTATTTGCTAGTGACCTGGAGAGTGGAGAGATAGTGAGGGAGGTTGGGAGTGCATGGCTAAAGTCTACATACTCATTATATGGGAGATTATGGGTAGACCTGATGGCTTAATGGTTAAGGTCTTTGCCTCCCATGCACAAGGTAAAAGGTTCGATCCTGACCTCTGACCAATGCTTGTTTGGAGTTTGCATGTTTTCCCTGTGTCTCCCATGTTTAGAAAACATGCTGAGTGTTTACATCTGAAACACACCAATGAATGGAGCTGTGGCAGCAGCACAGACTCTACATGGTGCCCTATAGGGGGAAGAGTTGTGCAGACCAACTGCTTTGGGCATCTACTGTGGTGCATAGTATCCTCAAGATAGAAAAACACAGATAGACTGTGTGCCATGGCAGGGCTAGCCACTCAATAGTGTAAAATATGGCTCTAGGTGATTCGGTGGTGTTGACTATTTGGTGATTCGGTCGTGTTGACTATTGTTGCCAAAAATGGGCATGGGTAGTCACCAGTGATAAGCAAGTTGAGGACCTGGCCTACTCTGACCCATTCCAGGGACCCTTGCTAACAGTGGGAGGGGTATATGTGCCCCTATTCACCAGTGAGTGCTCACCATAAAGCTCGGCAGCCCTGGGTCAATAAGCTACTGGCTGGCCGATGTCTAGTTGCCCAGCCTGGGTTACCTGGGATAGCTCTGTTGAGTGAAAGCTGGACATAAAACCAACCAACTTGCCAAACATGAACTGAGAATTGCTACACTTAATATAGGTTTACTGACAGGATGCAGCTTGGAAGTGGATGACATGATGATATGGAGGAGGCTGGACATCTTATGTATCCAAGAGATGAGATGGAAGGGCAGTGCAGCAAAGCCACTTGGCTTGGAATCCAAATTCTACTACTACTCAGGTGGGGGACAGGTTAGAAATGGTGTAGGGATTGTGGTGAGAATGAGGCTTCAGAAGGCAGTGAGGGATATCATCAGAATTAATGACAGACTCACGGCAATTAGACTCCAGTGTAATGATAGGGCAGTATTCATAATCTCAGCCTATGCCCCACAGCAGGGTTGTGATAGTGAGGAAAAGAGTGCATTCAGACAGAAGTTGCAGGATCTACTAGATAAAGCAGGACAACATGAATTGGTGACTTGAATGCACATATTGGGACAGACAGAACAGGATATGAGGAGACTGCCTTGGTCCACATGGGAGGGGCACCAGGAATAAAGAAGGAGAAGCCATTCTAGACTTCTGTCTGGCAAATGTCTTAATAGTAGCCAACACAAAGTTCAGAAAGAGAGACAGTCACAAGATCACATACAAGAGTAGCCAACATGCAACTCAAGTAGACTTCCTCCTAGTAAGGAAAAGGCACTGGGGTAGAATCCATGATTGCAAAGTCATCCCCAGTGAAACAGTCAGCCCACAGCATAAACCACTAGTTGCCACAATCAGCTGCAAGCAGTGCTCAGAGAAGGCTCTAAGGTCAACAGAGACCAGGCTGAAGACCTGGAAGTTGACTGGAAAGAAAGTACAGAAGTTCAAGGAATTACTCAGTGCTCTAGCACCCCAAGAAGAGGGGGAAATAGGTGGAGTTGAAGAAGAGTGGCAGCACCTAAAAACAGTATGTGTTAAGACTACAGAAAAGATATGTGGCCGAGCCAGGTATGGAAATAAGGTACATATAGAAATCTGGTGGTGGAATGCAGAGGTCTAGGAAGTCATTAAAAGAAAAAAAGGAATGCAGGAAGAAGTGGGAGATAGAAAAGACTGACCAGGCTAGGAAGGACTACTGGTTGGCTGACAAAGAAGCTAAGAAAGAATCTGCAATAGCAAAGAATAGGACATGAGAGGCAATCTACCAACTTATTTAAAGTGACTCAGTAAGTGGCACAAAGAAACTATATAAGGTTGCAAGGCAAATACAGAAAGCTAAAGAAGATAGTCAGACACCCTTCATAAGGGATGCCAGCAACAACCTTCTCACCAGTCCACAGGGCATCAAAGGCAGATGGAAGGAGTATTTCCAGGAACTTCTGAATGAAAAAACCCACAGAAGCTGTACTGCCCCAGAAACAGCCTACAATGAGAGAAGAAGAGGAACCCACCTTAGAAGAAGTAAGAACAGCACTAAGGAAGATGAAGTCAGGAAAACCAGCAGGCTCAGATGAGGTCACAGCAGATATGATAAAGATGCTGGGTGAGGTGGGGGAGAAATGGCTCCTGAGGATAATAATGGTAGTGTGGAGAGAAAGGCGTATCCCAGATGACTGGAGCATAAACATGCTCATGCCAGTGTACATGAACAAAGGGAACATCCACAACTGTGGGCAGTACAGAGACATCAAACTCCTACCACATTGCATGAAAGTTCTGGAGAGGGTGACTGATAAACAGATATGCAGAGTAGTAGAATGTAAGATGGGAGATGAGCAGTTCAGATTCAGATCAGGATGCAGCACAATTGACCCAATGATTGCATTGAGACAGATACTTGAGAAGAAGCTAGAGATAAGGAGAGAGTCCAAATGGGCATTCTTAGACTTGGAGAAAGCATATGACAAGGTCCCAAGAAAGCTGATCTGGGAAGTACTGTGGTGGTTTGATGTCCCAGAAACATTGGTAGTATTAATGCAGGCTATGTACAAGGACCCAGTGACTCAAGTATGAACAGTGTTCAGCCTCAGAGAGGGGCTCCCAGTAGGAGTGGATGTACACCAGGGTTCAGCTCTGAGCCCACTGCTGTTCATACTGGTGATGGACTACATTAGCAAACAGGTTGGAGGGGACAGATCAACAAAGCTGCTGTATGCAGATGATGTGGCAGTACAGGCAGACTCTGAGAAAGAACTTCAGCAAAGGATAAGAGAATGTAATGCAAATTTGAAGGAACATAGGATAAAACTAAGCACAGATAAGATGGTGGTAATGGCAGCAAATTGGGGAAATCAGAGAAAGCTGAGAATAGAGATAGAAGGGAAGATAGTGGAACAGGTAAACAGCTTCAGGTATCTGGAAGGGGTGGTTGAAGAGAAGGGTAGTCTGAATTAAGAGGTCAAAACTAGAATCAGAGGGGCTACAGCCAACTGGCATAGAGTATCAGGTATAGTCTATGACAGAAGAATGCCAAAGAACCTGATAAGTAAGGTGTACAAGACAGTGGTGCGACCAGTACTACTGCATGGTACAGAAACCTGGGCAGTAAAGGCCTAACAGTTGAAGAAGCTAGAGGTGATGAAAATGAAATACCTGAGAAAGGTGGTATGATGCATGCTGTGGGACAGATGAAGAAATGAGGGCATAAGAGCAGAAGCCAAAGTAACTCCAATTGCAGAAAACATCAAAGAGAACAGATTACAATGGTTTGGGTACATGTGTAGAAAAGCAGAAGACAATCTGGTGAGGAAGATTTGAGACAGACAGGAAGAAGGTAAGAGGAAGAGAGGATGCACAGCAAAGAGGTGGATGGATTGTGAGAAAGAAGTTCTGTGACAGTCAGGCATGAGTGTTGAAGAATGCAGGAGTCTGTCACTGAATTGAGGGAGTTGGCGACAGTTAACACAATACTCTGACCCCATGTAGAAAAAAAATGGGAAAAAGGGGGCTGATGATGATGATGATGATGATGATGAAGGGCAGTTGACCTCTGGAAAGTTTGTATGTTCTCTCTGTGTCTTTGTGGGATTCTTCCACCTTCAAAAACATATTTTCAACTCAAAGTCATTTGTTGTGAGCAGCAGCAAAGACTCTACATGGTGCCTATCAGGGAATGAGTTATGTAGACCAACCACTTTGAGCATCACCTGTGTTGTATTGTATTCTCTAGACAGGAGAAAATGGATCACAGAGTGCCATATTGAGACTAGATACTAAACAGTATAAAATTGGTTCTATTAGATTTTGTCACATTGACTAATGTTGCAAAAAATGGGTATGTGTATTTTTCACTGATGAGCGGGTTGAGGACCTGGCCTAATCCAGCCTACACCAGGGACCCATGTGTATGGTCTATGTTCCCCTGTTGATCAGCGTGTGCCTGCCATAAAGCCCAGCAGCCCTAAGTCAGTAAGCTACTGGCCAAAATTTGTCCATTTGACTAGCTTGGATTACCTAGGATAGCTCTGTTGTGAAAAACAGGATGTAAAACCAATCAACCTGCCACACTTGAATTAAGGACTGCTACAGTCAATATAGGTTCACTGAGATGATGGAACTAGGAAGTGGATGACATTAGTGGGAGAAGCTAAGAAATAGCATTCCTCATTTGGCTAGACATATCTCTATTTAGCTGGAGTGCTTTTCTGGCTTGCTTGGTGTACTCTGCCTGAATATTGCTGTTCTCTGCCTGCATTTCATATTGAATTGGAAGTTTTTCATTAAATGTTTGCTTACTTCTGTTTTGGACCTTATTCTTGTATTACATTTATTTTGTTTTAAGTTTTCTGTTCTGTTGGAGTTTTAAGAGGCCGTGGCTAGGGTCAGTTAGAAAAGTTAGCAAAGCATTCCTTTGCAAACAGTGAACTTCATCAACTTCATCATCCCATAACAAAAAGATGTCATCTACAAATCATTTGTAGTACACGAGTCTGTGTCTCCATGTATTATTGGGGTAAAACACAAAGTCCAACTCCCACTGTGCTATTACTATATTTGAATATGAGTTGCATATGAGGTGCCCAAGGCTACCCCCCATTTCCGTACGTAATACTGTTTGCCAAACATGAGGACATTGTTTTCTAATATGATATCCAGCAGAGAGCATAACTGCATAATGTCAATGAATTGGAGCTATTTGTGAATTTTTTAAAAACCACAACAGAGTTTTGGACTTTGAAGTTATTAGCTCTAATACTCATATTGATTTCTTGGATGTCACTATATTAAAGAATGCAGATGGCAATATACAAATCCAAACTTTTAGAAATGCTTTTAGATGCTGGAAGAATAATACATTTCCTCATACTAGTATGCACCAACGCCATATATTTCCACAAGTTGTTAAAAATAAATGTCTTCAGCAATCGAGATTGACCACTGAAAATAGTGTATATGAAGGAAGCATATTGAATACTAAGGAAGAACTAATACAAAGAGGATATAAGGCTAGAGAAATAAATTAAACCATAGAGAGTATGCAACACTTACGGTTCATAGGTTCATAGGTTTATAGGGTGGTACTAGGCTATCAGCCCTACGGCCTATACAAGCCTAGCCATAACAATTCCCTGGCTATTTCTTCCCACAATATTTACTTCCCTGGATCCCTGTCTAGCAGGCTGACTGACATGATCCCCAGGGTGAATTTTCTATCTTCCATCCAATCGTCAAGGTTCCTTTTGAAGAGGGCCAAGGAAGCTCTCTGCTTGACATGTATGGGCAGTCTATTCCAGAGTCTGGGGAGTTTCTGGGTCAGGAACCTATCCCACCAGCATGTTTTGTTCATTGTGATGACAAGGTTTAGATCCCTGGAGCGTGTGGCTCTGAGGGATTGGGATTTCTTTAAGTGTAGCATGTCCAACAGCTCTAGGCTTGACACGGCCTTGTATGTTAAGCAGAGATTGCTTCTGAGTAGACGATATGTGACAGAGTATAGCTAGAGTTTTTTAGATTGTCAGCATAGGGCATCTGCTTTAGGCCTGTGATTCTTTTAGTGACATATTTCTGCGGCCTTTCCAGTTGTTGCAAATATCTTGAGAGGTACATACCAAATGTGGCATTGTATTCTATAATGAGTCTAATGAGGGATGTGTACAGCAGGACAATGACCTCCTTTTTCTGAATGAAAAGCCCTTAGTGTTGAAGTGTGCCACACAGAAGGATTTCCTGACTGTTGTGGTGATGTGGTTATCGAAGGTGAGACCACTGTCCACCTGTGTCCCTGAGTCTCTTATTACACTTGCAGTGTTTAGTGTACTGCCACCTATGTGGTAATTCACAGGTACATGTTTTTTTCCCAGAGGGCATGACTATACATTTCTTGGCATTGAGCTTGAGCCCATGGCTCTGGCACCAAGCATCTGTTTCTGTAAGGCCCTTTTGTAGAATATCCACATCTTTTGGGGATTCAATAACGGCTCCCACTTTGCAGTCATCTGTGACTTTCTTAGCCAGAGTCCCTTAGTGTTGGCATGTACAGAGAAGTAGATGCCAATCAAGGGCAGTCCCAGGACTGAACCCTGAGGTACTCCACTTGTCACTTGTCTGGAGCTTGATTTGGAGTTGGCTACTTTTACAGTGTGAGCTCTGTCAGTAAGCCAGTTGGCAATCCATCGAATGACGTAGGGATTAATGCCCAGCTTAGTAAGTTTATCCATGATTCCAGAGTGGGGGGTGGTGTTGAAGGCCTTGGCAAGCTCCAGATAGGCTGCGTGAACCATGTTACCCTCATCCACAGCTCTGGTGACTGATTCGAAGAAGTCAATCAGGTTCAGGAGACAAGATTGCCCCTTCACTAACCCAAACTGGGTGGTGTCCAGTGTTTGAAGGGTGCCAATGTCTTTGTTTAGAAGTTCCATGATAATACGTTCCATGGCCTTGCAGTCAGGCTCGTCAGACTGATGGGGCAGTAGTTCCTAGGATCCAAGGTGGATCCCCCCTTGTGGAGTGGGATAATTGTATCTGTATGCCACTCAGTGGGCATGAAGCCTGAGGTGAGGCTATGATTAAACATGACACTTAGGTGAGGTGCCAATTTATTTTGTAGTTCATATAGTACACAGCCCAGGACGTCATCTGGTCCCATGGATGCTGTATTCCTAGCTTTGGAGAGTGTGTTTTTTACCTGTGTGGCTGTTAGTACCAGAATTTGGCAATCTTTTAGTACTGAGGTGGGCCCTTTAGGGGTTGAGAGGGGGGCAAAGTTATCACTGAATCGATCTGCCAGGATATTGGCAATATCCTTGGGATCAGTATATTTAATGCTATTCTGTTGTAGCTCAGAGCAGATCTGAGAATTTCCATGTAGATTCCTGGCATAGCTATAGAATGCCTTGTGGTTGTCTTTCAAATCTTTGGCAATTTTATTATCGTAACTAGCTTTGGAGGATTTTATAAGGGATCTCAGCTTCTTACTGAGGCTGGTAAGGGGGTTTTTTGCATCCTGAGATTTTCCTCTTTTCTGCAACAGTTTCTTCCTTTTGTTGTAAAGTTTGTTTATGGCAGGGGAGCACCAGATTGGCTTCCTTTTTTTGGAGGAGAGCATCTTGGTTCTATTTGGGATGACACAATTCATGTACGAGTGGATGTGCTCATACAGTGCCTTAGTGTAGGATTCAGCAGTCAAACTTTCAGTTCCCATCTGCATGGGTGTCATGAAGTTTGTTACTTCTGACTTGAGTAGCATGACGTTGGCTTTGGAGAGGTTTTTTACAGAGGTTTCCTTACTGGGGGTGGGGTGGGGGAGGGATGTGGATGTCAAGGGTGATTAGCTTATGGTCAGACCTGACCAATGAGGGGGTGATCATTGTGGTGGAGCATCGATTTCCCATGCTGGTAATGACCAGGTCTAGGATATTGGAGCCCCTAGTGGGATTATGGATTACTTAAGCGATACTAAAGGTAAACCCTATTTTTATAGAGATGATGAATATGATAATGATAATAACATCAGAAGAAGAGGGGCAGACTCGCGAATCATCAGATGTATGCTAACTTATAGTAAAAAGGCCAAACAAGTATGTTATATAATTCGAAGAAATTGGAGAATATTAACATCTGATAAATCTACTAGGCGTATAGTGGGGGATACACCGAGGTTCTGCTACAAAAATAGAAAGAACTTGAAACAACTGTTATGTCAAGATGAGAAAGAGAAAGTGAATAGCCTATATCCACAGAAATATGGTACATTTAAATGTGGTCAATGTACGGCATGCCAGTACTTGATATCCAGTCAAAGCTTCCAGCACCCGGTTACAGGTAAGATATATAGAATGCCAGTGTTTGTGAACTGTGCTGCAAAGAATATTATATATGTTGCCAATTGCACAAAATGCGCTAGCTTCTACATAGGTAAAACAAACTGCACTTTTAGGATTAGGATACAGGCACATATAAGGGACATTATAAACAAATATTCCACAAATGTCCTTTATAAGCACATCAGCCTAAACCCTGATCACACATTTCATTTTATGGCTTTGCAAGTGATGGGTTTTAGTATGAGAAGAGGAGACTAAAAAGCACAAACTGACTACGAAGAGGCAAAATGGATTGCTGACTTAAGGGTGGATAAAGCACCAGGACTTAATGAGATCTTACCAATGAAAGCCATCCTAAGGAGGCGTCGGCTGAGACATTGACACTGACTGGGCACACCCTTCCCTTTCTGATATGTGATTGGCTGGTAGCAGCTAAGGACTTTGTGAATGAAATGGCATCAGCCACAATAGTGCAATCTAAATTTTATTGGATAACATATTTATTTAACTGAACATTTGACTGAAAAATAATAGATCTGAAGAAGGTGAAAGCCAAAAGCACTCATCTCCTGTGTTTTAATAGTTTTAAGTGATTTTAGTTTCAATAAAACACATTCTACCATGGTATCACTTCTCGCATTTGTATTTGTACTTCTCAGAAGTCCAGGCCAACACAAAGGGACTCTGGCTGACCAAATTCATAGATGACTGCAAGCTGGGAGCCATTATTAACTCCCCAAGTGATGCAGACATCCTACAGAAAGGCCTCACTGAGACCAATGACTGGTGTCGAAACCATGGCCTTAAGCTTAACACCAAAAACATGTGTCGTCTTCCCCTTTGATAAAAACTCAGTTCCCACTAATTACCACATTGATGGGAGCCCACTAAACACTGAAGGCATTATAAGAGATCTGGGGATGCAGGTTGACAGCAACCTCTCCTTTGACCACCACATTGCCACTGTGGTCAGAAAGTCCTCCTATGTGGCACATGTCATAACCAAGGGTTTTGCATCCAGGAAGAAAGAGGTCATCATCTGTCTCTACTCTTTCCTCATTAGTCCAATCATCGAATATAATGCTCCATTTGGCATGTACCTCACTAGACACCTGCAACAGTTGGAGAGGCCACAGAAGTACCTCATGAAGAAGATCCTAGGCATTCAACACATGTCCTACATGGACAGACTGAAAAGACTCCAGCTATTCTCTGTCTCATATTGCCTTCTTAGAGGTGATCTCTGCTTGACTTACAAAGCCATGTCTGACTCAGCTCTGTTAGAAATACTACATCTAAAGAAATCCCAATCCCTCTGCACCACACGCTCCAGAGACCTCAACCTCATTACCATAATCAACAGAACATGCTAGAGGGAGAGGTTCCTCACCCAGTGACTGCCCATGCTCTGGGAATAGACTTCCCATACATGTCAAGCAGAGCACCTTGTTGTCCCTCTTCAGGAGAAATCTTGATGAGTGGATGGGTAATAAAAATTTCACCCCGGGGATCACTCCAGTGGTTCTTCTTGATAGAGGCACTGGGAACTAAAGTTGGGTGGCACGATGCCAGTGCACGTCTATGGGCTAGACTTGTAAAGGCTCCAGGGCCATTAGCCTAGTACACACCTATGAAACTATAAATGTATGAAAAGCTTTAGGCTGACTGGAGAGAAAGCACAACAGTTCAAGGAAATACTCAGGGCTTTAGAACCTCAAAAAGATGAGGATATAGGTGGTGTTGAAGAAGAATATAAGCACCTAACAAACAGTATGTTAGTGGACTACAGAACAGATATACAACCAATCCAGGTATGGAAATAAGACATAAGAAAAGCTGATGGTGGAATGCAGGAGTCCAGGAAGTCTTCAAAAGAAAAAAAAAGAGTGCAGAAAGAAGTGGGAGATAGGAACGATGTACCATGCTAAGAAGGAATACTGGTTAGCAACAAAGACAGTTGCAAAAGCAATTAACAAAGCACCAGAGGCTTTTTACCAACTTCTGGAAAGTGACTCAATAGATGACACAGAAAAATTTTATCAGGTTGTAATGCAAAAACAGAAAGATAAAGAAGATCATCATACACCCTTCATAATGGATGGCAGCAACAACCTGCTGACCAGCAAACAGGATATCAAAGGCAGATGGAAGGGATACTGAATTGATTCTGAATGAAGAAAACCCCACAGATGTTGTGATATTCAGACACAGACTAGATGAAAGAAAAAGAGGAGTCCACTATAGAAAAAGTAATAACAGCACTAAGGAAAATGAAGTCAGGGAAAGCAGCAGGGTCAGATGAGGTCACAGCAGGTATGATCAAGATGTTGGGTGAGATAGGGAAAAAATGGCTCCTGAGGGTACTCTTAGCAGTATGGAGAGAAAGATGTATCCCAGATAACTGAAGAGTAAGCATATCAGTGAAAGTGTTCATGAACAAAGGGGAAGAGGTATGAAAGTGCTGTCACACTGTATGAAAATAATAGACAGAGGGATAAATAAATGGATCCACAGAGTAATAAGCAGGATGGAAGATGAGTTCAGATTCAGATACAGATGCAGCACAACCGACCTGATGTTTGCAGTGAGACAGACAGTTGAGAGGAAAGAGTCCAGCTGGGTATTCCTAGACTTGGAAAAAGTGTATGACAAGGTCCCATGAAAGCTGATTTGGTGAAATACAGTGATGGTTCAATGTCCCCAAAACACTGATAGAATTAGTGCAAGCTATGTAGAAGTAGCCAATGGCACAAGTAGGAACAGTGTTTGGACTCACAGAGGAGACCCCGGTGGGAATGGATGTGCATTAGGGTTTAGCTCTAACCCCACTGCTGTTCATACTGGTGATGGACTACATTAGCAATCAGGTCAGAGGGGACAAATCAACAAAGATGCTGTATGCAGATGATGTGACATTACAGGGAAACCCTGAATAAGAACTACAGCAAAGAATTGGAGAACGGAATGCAAAACTGAGGCACAGGAATGAAACTGAGTACAGATAAGATAGTTGTAATGGAAACAAATGGGAGAGATCAGAATATGGTGAAAATTGAAAAAGAAGGGAAAACAGTGTAACAGGTTAACAGTTTCAAGTATCTGGGAGGTATGGATGAGGAGAAGGGAAGTCTGAGTAATGAGATCAAAGCTAGAATCAGAGGGAGTTGCAGCCAACTGGCACAAAGTATCACTGATGCTGTATGACAGAAGAATGACAAAGAAGCTGAAATGTAAGGTGTACAAACCAGTGGTGCAAACAGTACTACTGTACTGTACATAAACCTGGGCAGTGATGGCAGAGCAGTTGTGGAAGCTAGTGGTGATAGAGACGAAGTGCCTGGGAGGATGGTAGCATGCACACTGTGGAACAGAAGAAGAAATAAGGATATCTTTACAGAAGCCCAAATAGCTCCAATTGCAGAGAAGGAAAAAGAAAACAGATTGTAGTACTTCATGTATGTGCAGGAAAACAGAAGACGATCTGGTGAAGAAGATTTGGGGCAGACAGGAAGAATGCAAGAAAAAAATGAGAGCATCCGGCAAAGAGATGAATGGAGTGTGTGAGAGAAGACCTGCAATAGACATTATTGTCGAAAAGGTAGGAGAGTAACACTAAACTCAGAGAGATGGAGACAGCTGATATGACACCCCGACCCCATGTACAAAACGTGAAAAAGGGGGTTAATAATAATTATGATGATAATGAATGCAGTTTGGACCAGTGCAGTGCTTCCACAAGTCAAAGACTTGATGTCATGCTGAATGCTGCACAAAAGGAGTCATCAATGTGTTCATTCACAAAACAATGCAACAATGCATTTTGTCAGCATCCAATGCATACATGTGAGTGTACACAGTCTTATGGGGCTGTTGCTGCAGCATGAATATCCCAAGCTGTCACACAGGGCTCCAAAATGCAAGTGTGGTATTTCCTTGTTGAAACTCCAGGGACCTTAACTCAGAAAAGCAGAACTACAGGTGCAATTGTGAAAGGATTGTACTAAGCCAGAGGTTCATGGGTTCATAGTTTAATACTAAGATAACAGCTAGAGGGTGATTGAGAACCTTAGCCTTACTGCCGTTGTAGTGACATTATTATATTAGTTCTCAATGAACAGATCATTCACATAAATTACCAGGAATTAATTTAGGTTATCCATCCAGCCATTGAGGTCAGCTGTGAGGGGAGATAGGAAGATACTTTGCTGGATCTGTAGAAGGAATTTAACCCAAAGGTGGAGAAAACAGAGTATGAAAGTCATCACATGGTGAATGGTGTTAATGTTATAATGGAGATTTATATATTGGGATCAAGTTATTGTTACAGCGTCTATTCTATGAAGGTGCAGAACAGAAACAGTGTTTCATAAAGTGAAATACTAAGAAAAGGTCACCTCTCAGGAGCCTTGAGAGCAAAGGGAAGTTTAAATATCTTAAATTTGAGATTATTTTAATTCCAATTCTTTGGAGTTATTCAGATTGTACGAGGTGCTTAAGTGTGTTAAAAAGGTGCTTAAATATGTGTATTGCAAAACAAGCACTGTATTCAATGATGCATCTATGAAGAAAGGAGTTAGCTGCTGAATGTATCTAGACTTTCTAGACTTTCATTTTTGTGGCAGGTTTTACATGATTCAAAACATTTGATAAGATTATATCAGTCACACCTTTCTTTTCAAAGCATAAACATTTTTTTGAATGTTATGAAACATAGAATGCTTTGGGTCCTTCACAAATTCTGGTAGCTGGTCTAACAAAATGATGAAGATAGCACAATGGATATTTTAATTTACTTTTAAAGAAGCATTAGCTTATGTCTTTCAAGTTTACATTCTAAAGATTTGTTGTCACTATCATTTTGTTCTTTTGTTTCTTTCTGTAATGTCTTTGAATTTTTTAATTTTATTTTCCTAATATTGCCATAATTTCTGACATATTTAGATTCTAAATTATTCTAAGTGAGGAATTTACAGCTGGATTCAACAAGCTTTGCATGGAGTGCAGGAATAGTGCAAGAGCTGCTGCATGCAATATGTCTGCAGAGCGATCCAAGATAGAGTTCCCCACGCATGCATCACTGCTCCTACAGTATTCCTGCATGAACACAGCTCCTGTATGCTAATTACCTCATTTGTTGGTGAAAAACATGCAAATGAGGTGAATTAGCAATCCAGGAAGCAGCCCAATGTCCATGCAGGAATGGTATACACGGCAGAAATGTAAAAATGGAGGTGTGTCAGCTCTAAAGAAAGCATGTATTAAGACTGTTATTCATGCCAATAGCCAAATATATGGCCATTGGCATGAAAAATTGTTGCAAATTCATAAAAAAACATGTTTTTTTTTTTTGGCAGATCTCAGCCGTTTAACCATAGGGCAGCTGCTCGCAAAAGTATCGTGCTGAAAATAACAAAAATAGGAAAACATAATTTTTTACAGAAATCTGCATTTTCCTATTATAGTCGATGGCATCCAGAATGAAAACAATAGATGGGAATAGTGTTTTCTAAGGGGCAAGGCTCAGTGTCAGTGTGGTAATTATGAATTAGCAGTCAGTTTTATGCAAATGAGGGGACTGATACTGAATCACATATTTCCTCAGTGTTAGCTTGCACCCAACCGTGTAGGTGCAGCAACTCCATGGTATCAGTGTAAGAGGTGGATGATCTCATAAGGGGGTGTGTCATGCATACTGTAAACTTACTGGAGCTTTGAGGCTCGTGTTTGCCCTCAGATAAGCACACCTAAGGAAGGGGGTGTATCTGAGGCTGCCTAGCAGTGTTTAGATTGCCTAAACAGTTCTGCGCTGCACCAGGTTTTAAAAAAATAAATAAATACATAAACCAGGAAATAGCAGCACTGTTCACATCTGAGCACTGGGTATATATGGTGTGCCTTTGAGATTAAACGGGAAGGCAATGGGGAAGGGAAAACTGCAGTAGGAAGGTAATCAAGAAGAACTAGCATAGCTGGCAGGTGAAATGTATCAGAATCAGCCAATTACACAGGCAGCAGCCAAGCACACTACTATAAACTATGCAAACACCTTTCAGTCTGTTTTTTCCCACAAATTTTACACCACCAGTGTACATAGACGGGGAAATTTTACCTGACAAAACTAACAAAAATGTTAGGGGCTGTTGTCGCTCTCATACATCAATATGTGCAAGAGGCTGAGGGTGGTGAGAATGTAAATGTTGACGACCATCCCACAGTGAAGAGTAGGAGAAGAGTGTAAAGACCCAGGGTAACCTACCAGGGGCTACATGAGCCGGAGATAGTGGAGCACTATAGGGTGGGCAGGAACATTCTACAGCAAATTGTTGAGCTGTGTCAGGGGATATCATGGGGATTTCACAGGCATCACCATCCAGTTCCTGGATGCCATGTCAGCACATGGCAATGAGCACATATATTTCCACATCACCTGTGAGGCATTGAACAGCAATATGAGCCTCTTCCACAAATAGCAGAATACCCTGAGGTAGTGGGTGCTATAGTCTGCATGCACATACATATCAAAGCACCACCCAGTGAGCAGGGTGGGGCCTACATAAACTGCAAGGACTTCCCCTCCATCAACTGCCAGGTCATGTGTGATGCCCAGGGCATTATCTTTAATGTGTGTGCTGGCAGCCCTGGAAGCTACCACGACTCCCACATCTGGCATATGACACAGCTGTACCAGTTATTTGCCAGTGGGGACATCCCATATGGTCACTTAGTGGGGGATGCTGGCTATGCACTGGAGCCATGGCTGATGACACCCATCAGAAATGCACACACACCTGAACAAGAATGCCATAATGAGGCACATGCACAAACCAGAATCATAATAGAGCATGTGTTTGGGATGCTCAAGTCACGTTTCTGTTGCCTGGACATATCCATTGGAGTCTTGTAGTACTCTCTAGCTACATATACACAAATGTTCATAGTATGTGTCATGCTACACAATATGATCCTGCAGAAACAGCTGCAGCAGGAACAGCATGTGGCAAGGCCACACAGCCCCCCCCACCATTGCCAAGGCCAGCACAGGCACAGAGTGACTCAGAGGAGGAACTACCTGAGCCTGCCCATGTAGGCAGAAGGAGGTGTGCCCAAGCCTTGGCAAAGAGGCAACGCATAGCACATACACTGACATGGTAGTGACCCAAGGAATGACACCTCTCTCTGACTCGCACATACAGTAAAAGAGATGCCAAACATGACACTACCTGTGCTTTACCATGTATATGGAGTGTACTATGTGCATCCAACATAGTCAGCTCTCCAACACCGTCCTCAGTACTGGCCCAGCCACAAGGTAAGCCACTCTTCCTATCAATTACTGAATGGAGTAGTGTGTTCTGATAGTTGTATCTATGGTAAGAACGCGAGCATGCAAGGGAATTGGGTGGCTGAATGGGATGGCAGCAGATGGTGGGCACCTACATGGGCAGCATGAAATTTATAACAAATACTGGTATCAACATACTAGGCAGTACTAGACAAGGTGACAAATCCCACTGCAGTACATGAGGTGGCCCAAATGTGTGGTCATAGGATACACACATGCATGTCAGTGAGGCTTACATACCCACCACCAGACTCAGCCAGCAGGACAGGTGTAGATGACCATCAAGAAAGGCTGGGCTAAGGCCTCTAATGGTGAACAGCCCCCCTTCAGACCTACATAGGCAGACTACAACAGGTCTGGCAGTTATATTTTAGTTCTGAAGGGTACGAATTCTGAAACTGAAATGTAGGGCAATAAAACCTAAGATCTGTACTTTACTGATATGCTTCCAGTCTGTATGATAGGTCAGAATACAATATGAAATGGAAGCCAGCAGAGTACCTCAAATACCAGTACAGTCATAGCAAATGTGTAAAGTCATCAGGTGTGCCTCCCCCTACAATCCCATGTAGAAATGCAGTAAGATGTAGGTGTGAAGAGTAATATCAGTGGAGCACAGATTACCTTATCTGGCCCAATCTACAAGATAGATTGATGCATGTGTACAATATGCCGGAGTCTGTGTGTTAGGTTGTGTGTTCAATATTGTCTGGAAGTGGTCAGCATGTAGGCATGGAGGGTTGTGTCTCGGTGGCCTATGGTCAGTACTGTGGTTGATAGGGCCATGTTCTGGCAACTGCAGTGCCAACTATAATGCTTCTCAGCAATACCCATGTCAGCAATCGACCATACTCGCTGTCCAGATGTCAATATCTGTCACAGTCTGATAGATGGACATGCCATGAATGTGGGCCCATACATACACATAGTACACAGGTGGAAGTACCTTAGACAGACTGCATAAAATATAATTGTCAACTGCATACAATTGTCTGTGTAGTATGGAATACTGATGTAGTCTGTCCTGTCACTGGCAGACCACAAAAGGCACAGTTATGAAGTAATGAGAGACTGCCTATGACCCGCACAAGGCAGCATAAGGGGAATCTCCCATGTATATCTATGAGTCAGCTGCAAATAACTTCCATATGACAAATGCACTCAGCTCACCCCACCATCAACCACAGGTTTTATCACAGGTTATATCCTTACTGTTGGGAATGAGTACAGTATGACCCCACATCTGTATGGGAATACACACAGAATGCAACATGCTGAAGAGGTGTCCCATGCAGGTGTGTCCATAGCTGTAAGCAGCACCCTGCCTGCATCCAGACCTGTGGATCAATATGGACAGGAACTACTGCCATTAACACCTCACACACTTACCCTGTCACCCCAGGGGAATCCACCGGCATGCAGCCTGGGAATGTAGGAGTGACAGAAATCACTGGCCTGCTACAGATGGCCTGCATCACTACCAAATGGCCTACAGTCTTCTGTCAAAGGCCTGTGCCCCAAATGTATTGCCAATGTATGGCATCTCATGGGGTCCCAACTTACAACCTAATTCAGTCAACAGAACACAAATGCAAGGCCATGTTGACAAATCCCCAGTAGCATGCCCACCAGGTGCTACTGCATGAACTGTGGACCAATCCATAAATACGGCTGGGATGAAGGGCCAACAATAGGGATACTTCTCAGATATTGCTTGCATAATGTTAGGAAGAGGACAGAATAACAGAGTAGGGGGTGTAGAAGCATGGATGTCATGGAGTGTGTAAAGTCTGAAACTCTAATATGTGCCCATACTATCCCTGCCTGCAAACCCAGTAATGGGCGGCTACAAACCTGCTTGTAAACCACAATGTGAAGGGATTGCCAAATTCCAGTAATGACAGCCACACAGGTACAAAACGCACTCTCTAAAGCCAAGAATACAGCATCCATGGGACCAGATGACATCCCGGGCTGTGTACTACATGAACTACAATATGAACTGGCACCTCACCTAAGTGTCATGTTTAATCATAGCCTCACCTCAGGTTTGGAGGATCCACCTTGGATCCCGGAAACTACCATCCCATCAGTCTGACAAGCCTTATCTGCAAAGCCATGGAGCATATTATCATGGAACTTATAAACAAAGACATTGGCAACCTTCAAACACTGGACCCCACCCAGTTTGGGTTTGTGGAGGGCATCTTGTCTCCTGAACCTGATTGACTTCTTTGAATCAGTCTCCAGAGCCATGGACAAGGGTAAGGTGGTCCACACAGCCTATCTAGACCTTGCCAAGGCCTTTGACACCATCCCCCACTCTGGAATCATAGATAAACTTACTAAATTGGGTATTAATCCATATGTCACCCAATGGGTTGCTAAATGGCTTACTGATAGAACCCACACTGTAAAAGTAGCCAACTCCAAATCCAGCTCCAGACAAGTGACAAGTGGAGTACCTCAAGGTTCAGTCCTGGGGCCTTGTTTGGCATCTACTTCTGAAGTACAGGTCAACACTAACAAAGTTTGCAGATGACTGCAAACTGGGAGCCATTATTGAATCCCCAAATGATGTGGATACTCTGAGCCATGGGCTCAAGCTCAATGCCAAGAAATGTATTGTTATCCCAAAACATGTACCCATGAATTACCACATAGGTGGCAGTACACTAAACACTGAAAATGTGATAAGAGACTTAGGGACACAGGTGGACAGTGGTCTCACCTTCAACAGACAGGAAATCCTTCTATGTGGCACACCTCATCACTAAGGGGTTTTCATCCAGAAAAAAGGAGGTCATTGCCCCACTGTACTCATCCCTCATTAGACCCATTATAGAATACAACGTCAAGACATCTGCAACAACTAGGCCTAAAGCAGATGCCCTACGCTGAGGAAGAAATAGCCAGGGAATTGTTATGGCTGGCTGATAGCCTAGTACCAACCTATGAACCTATGAACCTATGAACCTATGAACTGACCAAATATATGAGCCCTACCTCTACGTAACCTGGATGAATCTGTAAAGCTGAGAGGTATGGCTACAGCAGGATATGTCCAGTATGTTAAGTCGATATATGTACAAGAAGGGGATCCTCAGCCACCATAGTACCAAGGTGCTGGACCATTTACACAGACCCATCAGCAAGTGTCTGTAGTTACCCCTCCAAAATGGCAGGAGTGTGCAAGAACGTGAAGGCTGCGGACCACAATACTGGACTCAGCTTCGTTCACCTTGTATTTCCCAGTAAATAACTGTGAGAAAATAAACATATCTGTCAGTAGTTGATGGCATAATACATCACAGTGTAAAACAGTACATATGTCTGCATATCTCTGCTAACACCAGCCATGTAACACAAGCAGTACAGACAGCAATAGTTACAGTATCCCCCTATCTGTCGCCCATTGTGACTCCATATTGTCAACCTATCTACAGATATCCAGCAGAAACAGATTGCTAGCTGTAGGTGTAGAACACCAAACCCTGGACTGGAGTACAACCCTACCTGGAATTGATTCACACACACGTAATACAGAAGGTCATACTGGGCATGCTCCCACACTTAAAGAAATGAAGCCCATGTCTGACGACACAGTGGACCATAAATATCTGTTATTCGCAGATGTCTGTGCACACACACCATATTGTACACCATTTATGCTTCACTCACACATTGGATAGGAATACTCACACATATCCAAGGCCAATACACTATAATATGTCAAACATACACACACAGAAAAGTGGGGAAGACAGAGACAGACAGTAACAGTGAGAATTCCATTATAAGGCCTGTCCCACCCACTAAACATCCAATTGGCTGATATCACATGTTGCGCTGATGTCAATCACTGTAGAGATTCCTTTTGGTAGCCCTCAGTCCTATAGTGCCTGTGGTGCTTGTGATAATTGTGTAACATGATAGTACAAATGAATATTCACATAGCATTTGTATACCCAGTCCTGTCAAAAGTAAAGTTGTGTGTAACTGTGTGTGTGTGTGTGTGTGTGTGTGTGTGTGTGTGTGTGTGTGTGTGTGTGTGTGTGTGTGTGTGTGTGTGTTTTTCAGAGGAATGAGTTATGACCCATTCACACACACTGCACTTCCCATGCCCATGTTAGCACTCCTGCTGATGTCAGTTACCTTGAAATAACCCTTTGGCCACATCTTAGCTGTATAAGCTTTGTGGTACTTGTGATAACTGTTTCATACTGTAATGTAGCAAACAAGTTAGGTAGGAGTTCTAATCCCAGACATGGCAACTGTTAAACTGTGTGTGTAGAAATGAATGATTTTGAGGCCCCTCACACTTGCTACACTTCCCATTGCCCTACTTTAGCACACTTGCTGATGTCAATCACCTTGAAATAACTCTTTGGCCAAGTCTCAGTTGTATAAGCTTCCTGGCACTTGTGATAACTGTGTAATACTGTAGTGTAGCAAACTAGTTAGGTAGGAGTTCTAATGCCAGACATGACAACTGTGATAATATGTGTGAAAGTGTGTTGGTTGACCCTTGATTTTGTGGACATTCACACTTATTACACTTCCCCTACCCCTCTTTTAGCACTGTTGCTGATGTCACTCACCTTCAAAGACACCTTTGGACAGCATTCCAACATATAAGCCCCATGGTGCTTGTGATAACTGCGTAATACCATAGTGTAGCAAACTAGTTAAGTAGGAGCTCTAATTGTGGTCCAAGCAACTGTGATAATGTGTGCATTAGTGTGTGTGTCTTTGTTGACACCTGATTTTGTGGACATTCACACTTACTACACTTCCCCTATCCCTCCTTTAGCACTGCTGCTGATGTCACTCACCTTCAAAGACACCTTCAGACAGCTCTCCAACATATAAGCCCTATGGCACTTGCAATAACTGCATAATACCATAGTGTAGCAAACTAGTTAGGTAGGAGATCTGATCATGGTCCTGGCAACTGTGATAATGTGTGTGCTTGTGTGTGAGAGTGTGTGTGTCTTTGCTGACGCCTGATTTTGTGGACATTCACAATTACTACACTTCCCCTACCCCTCCATTAGTACTGCTGCTGATGTCACTCACCTTCAAAAACATTTTTGGACAGCTCTCCAACAAATAAGCTCTGTGGCGCTTGAGATAACTGCATAACACTGTAGTACCAATACATAGCTAGGTAGGAGTTTGAAGCTCAGTACTGCCAAGTATGTGTGTGTGTGTGTGTGTGTGTGTGTGTGTGTGTGTGTGTGTGTGTGTGTGTGTGTGTGTAATCAGTATCCTCTGTGGGTATTGATGTGATTGTGTACTAACAGGATTCATTGCAGGGTGGGTTTTGCTACATTTTCATATTGAGGACTTACCTGTTCCAGTGTCACATTACAAGGCCAACAGTTGTTAAACACCATAGAGGTTGTTGTAGATAACCCACAGCCATAAATGTATATATAAGCAACCATTATAATACCCAGAGACCTCTCTCCACCCACGGATGATACACAAACATGCTTGGCTCTTTCTGTCTTCCTTTCTTTCTTTACTTCTGTCTCTCTTTCTCTCCCATTGTGTGGTATATGTGGCAAAAACATCTGTTTTGCATAGGCAGCAGCTTGACAGTGGTAGGTAATGCTCATGATTAGCTGATGGCCACTGCACAAATTTGAGTCTTCCACTTGCTAATTGCATGTGGAACAGCTCTGGTATCATTCCTATAGCCAAATGCATGGAAACACACTCATATAAGTAAGCACTGCAAGTGGCTGTTGGCCCTTCTCCTTCACTGTGAGCAGGACTTCATGTGGGTGTGTAACAAATAGCATCACAGAGGGTAGTTGGAAATGCCTTTTACAACAAACACTGTGAAGACAGGCCAACAAACTGGAGGGGGATGTTCCAGACATGGGGACAGAATGTAAGCATTGTTGTTCTACATTTGAAGTAATGTTCATTTAGCAGAGTTTGTCTGGATATGGCTGTTCTGCATGATGTAAAGTCTGGCATGACAGTGTTATGTGGTTGAGAAAATGTTCACTTGTAGGGCTATCTGCACACTGGCCAGAGTTTGGAGTCTTAGATTTGGTGTGTTACTCAGACATTTGCTGTCTTTATAAATGCAGTAGTATACTCTGATGATTGTAGTCAGTAAATGGTACCATCCATGTGTGTTACTGACTTCATATCTATCAGAAGAGATATGTCACAACAAACCCTGTTACATCAGCAATGTTCTCAGTTTATAACTGCAATATGTCAATATTGGACCTGTGTTTGTGCCTCTGTCCCCCAGGTCTTTCACCCTTTGTTCATATGTCATGCAGTAAGAGGTGGATATCTACAGTATACCATTATTTACTGACATAATTCCCGATATCAACCCAGTGATATATCAGATTTCCAGACATGTAGTGTATAGGAGGTCTAATATTTGAGGACAAAACATGGACATTATGTTGTAGTATGTACAGTATTGTGGTCTGTGTACTTATGGTGGTTGTTAACAGAGTGTCTGTATTATGTATCAGTGTACTGTGAATATGTTATTTGGCCTGTGTACAGACTGGAGTAGATGTCAATGTTCTTAGTCCTGCTCTATATGACGTTGAATGCTGCTCCAGTTCCTGTACACTATCAGCCTAGATGTCTGTAGGGCCAGACTGAGACATGTCCGATAACACAGTCAGGCATGAGACTACACTGAATTCAGCCAGGATATGTAGGGTTAGTGTGTGAGTGGCAAACATGATGATGACTTCTGTTCACACAGGCCATAGACTGTACTATTAATTAGGCTTACCATTATATGAATGTGACTGTGTTGAGACTGGTTGTGGTTATGCACTTTCACACTGGTGTCTGTTACTCCATGCTATTACATGACTGTAGTGGCTGCTATATTTGCCATTACATGTGTATTCCCCTATAGGTAAATTGGGTTAGTGTTGTGGCAGTCTGCCTGTAGTGTAGACAGTGCTTGTTGACATGCCTAGCAGCTCAGTGTATTTACCCTAGTGTGATGTTATGTTCAGATATTTGTCAGACATACTGTTGCCTGGCCACCATACATGTTGTGTATGTCTGACAAAGCAGTGGGCTGGAGTGAAGATGTATGTCACTAACTAGTGTGAAGTATGTGGCCTGAGACCTCTGCTCCTCCAGTTAATATGTGTTAGAGCAGATAGGAGAGTGTGAATGCATCAACTGTATGAGCTTATCTAGCCCAGTATTTCTGATATATCCCCATTTTCATTGCTTTAAACATCCCTTTGTCAGGCTTGTTCCACATTTCTTGCACTGAGGCGTTCTGTGTATACCTCCTGACTGACCAGATTGTTTCAGATTGTCCATGTTTATTGCTCATATTTTTCTGTATTCCACAGGATCATTATTGTGATTTGTGTGGTATTCACTATGATGATTTTATGGTGTCTGTCAGTAATTGATGGTGTACATGTCAGTTTCAGAAGAGCCTTCCTTCACATGTATGTTGACAGAACCCCTGTCACTGTAGCAACATTCTACATTTATAAGTGCAATACATACATTACCTTCCCTTGTACTAAAAGTTTGAGATTTATGGTGCTGAGGTATGACTCCACTTCATGTCATGGGCATATGTTATATATACATAAATATATATATATATATATATATATATATATATATATATATATATATATAAAGAGAGAGATATAGAAATATAAACCAATATATATGTGGATCTACTGAAAAAGATCGAAAATACCACTTGTTTGAAAACGAGCAGTGGATTCTCGGTTATGCGAAAGTGCACTTAAGCGAAAGTGCACTTCCACAAAGAACAGTTCAATGAACCATTAAGGAACACAGGTGCCGAAGCACACTACAGTGGGGAAAGGGAGTTTACATGTTTCCCCACTGTAGTGCGATCTCGGAGTTGGTATATTTATGTTGGGGGTGTGGGAGGCACAGTCTACTGTTTATATTTGAAAGGTGGCTTGCCCCCCTGCAAAAACAATGTTACTGTGTTCTTTATCAGTTAGTTGAGTTGATGTTCACTGAAGTGAACTTTCACTTAACAGCGGGTCTACTGTTTATATTTGAAGAAATGAGTTTTTGAATATATACAGACCCATATATATATATATATATATATATATATATATATATATATATATACATCAGATGGCTTATAACCTATATACGTATAAACATATATCTATATCCTTTTATGTGTAAACATGAGTGTGGTATATACCTTCTCAGATGTATCCCACCATATTAATCTATGTGTATATTTACATATAAGAACATGACTGATTTAACACTATTTGCACTTACAAGTACTAAACAATTGTAGTAGTCAAAGCAGTTGGTCACTACTATTCAGTATGTGTACTGAATGATATGTTTGAAAAAGCAACAAACATTTTTACAGCTCTGATGGATTAGTGGTTAAATGTTGTGACTATAGTCTAGAAGGTCCTGGGTTCAAGACTTGCAAGTGCTGTTTATTTTGTTGCTAGACAGAACAAGGACTGTTGGACACAGAGTGGTTAAGGTACACCATTTAGGCTTCGCTTACCAGTAAGCAAATCTGCTTAGCATTTACATGTAAGTCATGCTTACACCTGCTAAGGATCACTCAGCCCTGGTAACCAGTGATCACATTCCAGTCTGATAAAATAGCAGGGTAATGACATATTTAATAGAGTATCTAATTCCATGTACATAGCATGCTTTTATAGCAAGGGGTGTGGGTATACTGTATGGGATACCTGAGTATACATGGGTAGTAACACAATCATTTCTCTTTGTATGTGTTTCATACTTGAGTAGTATCCCAGGTTATATGCAGTCACCCTTGCATGTATTGTATCATTACTGTACTACTTTTAACAGTGTTTTCCAAGTAAGAGTAGATTGCAGATTGTAGTACTGGAACCATACACCCCTGCATGCAAAGCTGGACGACTCTGAGTACTGACTATTGTGTTCTTGGTGTGTGAGCTGCATGTTTGTAGGTATCTCCTATTGGATATTGATTTGATATGTTGATATTAACTGTAGACAAATATGCATTTAGGACATGTCATTGAGGACTGCTGTCATGTAGTAATGGCATACCTATCAGGGTCAGATGTCTGTCTGTCAAAACATTCATCCTAATGCATAACCTGTTTGCTAGCTAATTTCTATCTGTCCTTTGTACAGATGTGCAGATGTCAGGTATCCATCTTGGCTGCTCACAGGCATTCTCAGATTGACTGACACTGACATGTCTGGCCAGCTGTGTTATGAATGGCACAGCTAGGAAACCCCACCCTGTATTCTCCACATACCATGGATACCTCAACCAGACTACCACAGTCAACAGAACATGCTTGGGTACAAGTCTCTAACCCAGACACTGGCCATGTTATGCAACATATGTTGCATATATGTCAATTAGAGCACCTCACTGGCCCTCTGCAAGAGAAAACCAAATGATTGGATGTTGATTTAACTGTCACCCTGGGGTTCACTCAAGTGGCATCAGTTGATAGATGGCCTGCTGACAAATGTCAGGTGGCATGATACCAGTATACCCACATGCCCTACTCTTCTCATATCTCCATGGACATTAGCCTGGTACATGCCTAGGAACCCCTGCACCTATGGAGCTAAGTACTGACAAATGTGTCAGTGTGCATTACTGACAATAACAGTGTCTGTGTGTTAGTAAACCTATAGTTGAAAATCCACTAACGGCCTTCTCACTCACTACACCTCCCATTGCTGTACTTAGAAACAGCTGCTGCTGTAATTGAGATTAGATGTACCTTGTTACAGTCTTCACACTATGGGCTACCGGGAGCTTGCAGTACCAGCATAACACTGATCTACAAATGGGTAAATAGGTGTGGGCTACCCTCTGAGTCCTGGCAAATGTGAGTGTGTGCGTGTATGTGTGTGCAATTGTGTGTGAGTGTACATATTTATAGGAGAGAGCATTCTGAGGCCACATTCTCCAAATACAGTAAACCTTGCCATACATTATAAGGGATGGTGATTTTGCTGACATTAGGAAAGCCATGACAAACCCTCACCCTACTATTTCTGTGGTATGTGCAATAAATGCATATCCCCGTATTAACAGTGATTAGATAGACAATGGCTTGTATTGCAGTCCTGGTCAATGTGTGATTGTGGGTATGTCAGAGCATTATCATGGGTTTCAGTGAGCACAATATCCAATGTGGGGTTTGGGTGCTGGGTATACTGTCTTTACACCATGGTACCCCCAGTACATGTCCCAAGGTCCACAGTATGAGGACCGCTGTCATCATCAACCATACATGTAACTGATTACACTATCCAGCACAATGATGCATGTGCTGTGTGCAAAAACCCTGTAACAGTATGGACTCACTAACAAGGTAGATAGCACTGCTAAACCCAGGTCTGTCAAATGTGTCTATGACTGTATGTGTTTGTCAATGTGTATATGACAGTATGTCATACTATGTATTGTTCATTAACACCCAGTACATCACCCATTACCATACTGTACAAGGCCTGGTGATGTTCTTCACTTAACAGGAAACTCAGGACACACCCCACCCTAAAAGCTCTGTGGTGTGTACAATTAAGGCCATACACATTAGTAGCAATAAGTACCTAGGTAGGGGTTCTACACTCAGTGTTGCCAAGTAAGTGTGTGTATATGTGAAGGGATCTATTTCATTTTGCAGAATATATATATATGTGTCCCATGACATAATTTGTCCGAGAACTAACTGGCAAAAGGTAACATTTCAAAGTAAAACCCAAAACTAGAACTCACAACAACTCAATAGTCAAACAGCACAAAAAAGAGTTCTAGTAAAGTAGTCACGATCCACTGTTCAATTCTTTTTATTCATCCACAAAAATCACAGGTTTATGATGTATTCATGAATGGAAAAATTATGTCAATTAATTCATAAAATAATTGAAATACATTTCAATACCATAATGTCACTATTTTAGTTGATGTAATTGATAACTTTGTGTATAACATTTCCAATATACCTTATACTATAATATATACATATGCAAAATATTTAATATTAACATTCATATACAATCATTTAATCCGGGGGTGTTGCTGCATTTAACCACTTTATTCTGAGTTACTATATCTTACTTCTTAAATATTACTAGTCCTTGTTTCAAGTATTCTCTTAAGATTATAATCAGTTTTATATACATATGATGCCCTTGATTCCAGTTTGTCACTAATACATTCACTAGTTATTATATTCCAATTTTTGTCAATAATCTGTTTAATTGACTAGCCTGTTTTCCATACTTTATAATACATGCCTTTCGGAAATTATGGCCATCTTGTACCGTATTAGACTTACCAGTTTGTATATTTTTATGTTCATATTTTCCCCCCCATTCCTGAATAATGTACATAGTGACATCTAGTCAAATTAAACAGATTATTGACAAAAATTAACTAGTAATATGAAAAAAGAGATATATCTAGGTCTTGAGAAATTAACTGGATGTAATAATGTTAATTATTAATATTTTTTCTATGTATATATTATATATAAGGTATATATTGATTGGAATTATTAAAGTATGCTATAACATCAATAAAAAAAATATAGTGACATTATGGTATTGAAAATTATATTTTAATATGAAGTTTAATTATTATATTAATATTTGTAGTCATAGAAGGTAGTGTACAAATTTTTAAAAACAAAACATTTCAAAGTAATCAACTTGTGGAAATGCATTCCATCAATACTAGTAGTGGATGTGTAAATGCCCTCATCCACACTGTAGCTATACAGTGATACTGGATTTGGTAGATATAGTTGGGTGTGGTTGTTGTGGCCACAGCCACCCACATTGGGGTTATTGTTGTGGGTATCCCCCTGCTTAGTGTGCTGTTATACTGTACAGTTTATGTTAATAGGTTAAGTAGTTGTTAATCACACTATGTGTGATTCTATGCCACCTCACACCCTCCAAAGTGGGGAGCTATGCCACCCACCCCAGCAAACCCATGTTTACCAACTCCAGAACTGCACTACATCAGGGAAAAAGAAATATACCCTGCCAGTACCATTGTCAATGACATTAAACTGGCAAACTGATTATTTCCTGATGTGATGTTTTGGCAATTTGGTCTGGGTGGAATTACATAGGCCAAAATGAGTTCACTGCAAAATGAAGTACATCCATGTGAACAGTATTCTCTGTGTATTGCATCAACACCAAAGCCTCTGTGTGTGTGTGTGTGTGTGTGTGTGTGTGTGTGTGTGTGTGTGTGTGTGTGTGTGTGTGTGTGTGTGTGTGTGTGTGTGTGTGTGTGTGTGTTATTCATGGACATTTGGTGTGTGCCACCCAGTACACTTACAATTGTCCTCTGTAGAAGAGCTGCTGTCATCAGCCACCATGCACTCACCTGAATACATACACCCCTCAGACCTATCAGCCATGTGGCACATGCAGTAACTGTTATACAGACCTGTTACCTGTGTTCAGCTGTATCCGGGATATGACACAGTCAATGTGTCACCACAGTGCTACACCCCTTGTAGGAATGGACAGCAGACCAACATTCTGCTGAAACATAGACACCTAGAACAGAAACAGAATACATTATGGAGACCACAATCAGTCAGTGTTAATAAGAGCTATAATGCATCATGGCTGTTACACCCCCTGACATGTAAGCATTTATCATTCCAGCTGAAAACATGTTAAACAGCATTACATTGCTAAATCTTAGGGCATTCACGCTGTGCATCAGAACCATATCAGCATGTCTCGGCATTGATGGTATGGATGACAGGGATGTGGCACAGGTATCATCATATGCACACAATGTGTGGCAGGCCTGCCAGAGGCCTAGGCTGAGCAGTTTGGTTGACATCATGTGTGTGAGTTAAGGGGTTCTTTATTAAATGGGCTGTGCAGACATGGTGTGTGTAGGTATGGAGGTACCCTAGCAGTGTTGGTGATGTGTGTTTATGTATGCACACGACTGCCATGTGGCTGCACAATACAGAGGTTTGTTGGACAGCTGCAGACCATACATGGCAGGGTGTACAGTTCACTGTCTCTGGCCATGGACACGGGAACTGTGCCTGCCAGGGGTTTCACAGGCACTACCAGGCAAAAGCCCAAATATGGTACTCTCCCCTGATGATAATTGTCCATTGGATCTGCATCACTGTTGGGACTGGCTAGGAACATGTGCACATGGCCTGCTGCACTGTGGTGTGGACAGGCCCCCTGCAGTGCTGGTACTGGTACTGCCACTATGGGAGCAGCCGTGAGTTGTTGCACATCCACGTAGATCTCCGCCTGTTGGTGTTGCTGACCTACGTCCAAGTGTCCGCTGCCCTACTCCTACCACATGCTCGACCACAGACACCACATGGTCGAGGATTCCCACCATCTCACCCAACCATCTATCCAGGACCTCTGCAAAATAACGATGGGCACCTGCAAGATCACGGACGTTGTCAAGTACAGCAGAATGAGTAGCCCTCTGGAGTCTCAGACTCTCTCTGGTGCAATGTTCCATACGTGCCTGTGACTCCATGATGGCCTAAAATATGCATCTGGTGACACATGATGTGGCACTTCTGCCAGGGGCATGATGGTCAGCAGCCCTCCTACAAGTACCCCTGTACATCTGCCTGTGTGGTATCTCACTGCCCATCTGGCTATGGCTGCTGTGTACAGACACATTTGCCATAGTCCCCACACTGTCCTGTTCCATGCCACAAACCGACAATTGTCCCTCATCTATGGCCACTGGTGATGGGGTATGAATGTGCATTGTGACTGTGTGCGGGGAAGGAGTGGATAAAAGTGGGATGTCAACCGATGGCACAGCTTCAGCCCCAGATAACCCTGCCTGTGCCTCACTATGCATATCATTGTCAGTGTCTGTATGGACACTAATATCAGTTTGCCTGTAGGAAGGACCCTGACCCACCTTGCCACCTGTGAGGGGCAGACAAAAATGTAATTTAAGACCTGTACATTATGGTTTACCTCTACACACACACACACACACACACACACACGCACACACGCACACACACACACACACACACACACACGCACACACGCACGCACACACGCACACACACAAACACTTACAGGTGAGATGGCGCAAAGATATTACACAGACCCTTCATTACCCAATAGTCAACATGCATGACATATGGCACTCAACAGCATGCACTGCAGCCATACTCAATCCTTGTTACCAACATTATACATCTCTGTGATGCATGAGTTGTGTTAGTAGATGATGCCCCTTCCCCTGGAACACACTGCACCCATGTACACAGTATTGCTGTGCACCTGTACAGCACACTGGCATGTACTGTGCACCATACCTCAGTAGTGTACACACCATTGCTGAATGCATATATGTGTGGCAGTTACGTTTGCTCTGTTGCTCACAGCCCCTATGTGTTTGTCCGACACATACCTGGATGATATGAGGACTGATATCAATAGTTAATGCCTGACCTCTGATTTGCAGATCTCATCATTAGCAGTGCATTTGTGAGCAATAAAATCAGGTTACACCGACAACCTTCAAAGCTTAATGTGGATATGAGGAGTGTATACACCCTTGTTGACATGCCAGCCTATTCCATGATATGCAATGGGGCCACAATACTGCATATGTTAACATTACACACACCTGATATATGACATAAGACCTGTGCACTCCAATGCAGTATCATACAAATGTGTTAGTCATGCAGATGCTGAATGAGATGCACACAATATGTGGGTCACATAAGTGGGCACACCCTTAACACAATGGTTTGTTGAAGCACCTGTTAAAGGAACTATAGCAGTCACTATTCCTGGAAGGGGTATACTAGCATGGCCCACCTTCACTTGCCATTATTTGGTCACTCTGCCCTACAAACGTCCCCCAACTCTGCCAGATTGCAAGGTCAGCTCATGTGCACAGCCCTTGGAGGTCACACAGAGGTTTCACTTTTGCTGTGGAGTCAGGGTTATGTCTGGCACAATTCATGACCTTGACTGTGTTCAGATAAAGCCATTCTTAGTGAGCTTTGGCTGTATTCTTCAGTTCACTGTTGTGTTTCAGGATGACACCCCTCCCCATCCTCAGGCTTATTGCAGATGCTTGACGACTATGGGCCACACATGAGTGTTATTTTGCAGTGTTCCAAATTCCGAATGTCATATCTACTGGCCTATTTCCTGCTAATGAACAGCAAACCTAAAGGTGTACACTGGCACCAGCAAGGTAATAATAGGGATGGTGGTCCTGAGGTGAAGTGAGGTGCTGCTTGTGCACCACATGTATCTTTAGAATACTGTCTGTACGTTTCAGCATTGGACTCATGACACCATTACACATTGCAATATATGCCTTTGGGAGACTTGATGTTATGCATATGCTACCTGTAGAGAGCCTTGGATGATGTTTCCTGTGGAACAAGTCTTCTGCCTGATTACCCTAACCCATAGGTCACACTTATGCATTTTCCAGGTGATTGTTGACACAGGTACTGCACAGGCAGTACTTGCTAGACATTCCTGCAAGTCCCTCAGAGTTGCTGCATGTTTCGGGCAACCTCCACGACCAGTTTGCAACATGTGTTGTCATCTGTTTTGGATGGGCATCTGTTTATTTTCTACATTACTGTTATCCCATACTTCATACACACATACATGACTGTCTGCACTGTTTGCCATGGTATATACAATGGTGAGGTAAAGCTACTTTTCCCACTCATGAGTGCTACCATTCGGATATGGGATCCATTTCATGGTTTGTAAGATGTGTGCAACCCATGGCTGCCTCTGCTGCAGGTGAGTGGGCAAATGTCATGGACATACTTCTTGGACACAAAAATTTCTTGGTGTGACATTGAAACCCTGTACTTGATGGAAGGTGTGTACTCAAGAAGAGAGATTGCTGTGAGTACTTCACAAGCTGCTTCCACAATATATTTGGAGTGTGTGCACACATATGCTAGCAGGGTTTGTTAAGGTATGTATTCCTCATATTTGTTGTCTTAACATAGGATTAAATATCGCACATTCATTGCTCATGTTAGGATCACATTACAGGTTGTAAAAGGTGTGGAATGTGGTATTGTGATTTGCTGTTGTTTAGATCAGGGACAGTTGCCATTGTAATAGTGGTGTACACACTGTGTAGCCACTTTATAAAGGTAATGTTTCAGACATGTCCCTACTGTAGGCCATTTGTCCCACCATTATGTTCATCTCTGTCCACACATCTTGCACTGACAGGTTGTTAGGTATACTGCAGGATGCATACCTTTCAGATATGCCACTGTGGTGACCACAATGATGCAGTACAGTTAACAGCAACAATAAGTGAACATGTACAGCATTCATTATGGGTAGTTGTGTTAAATGTGTGCATGGAAAATAGCATGGCCATAACATGGCTGGTGTATTGGCAAATATAAAGAAAACAACTCCATACTCACCAGCTACAGGCTCCTGCCCCAGTTGTATACCAGAGGGACATAATTAGTTGTGTGAGACATAATGTCAGTAGCCACACCTGTGGCATTGGCACAGGGTGGGAGCAGCATTTCAGCACATCAACAGTACAAACCCACAATACTAGAGATTATGTACATTTGTTCATTACTACACTGCAGCAACAGACTATCTTATCTGACATATGCATGTAGATACATTACAGATGAAAATGGACAAGAAACAGTGGTCTACTAATCTGCCCTGGGGCCTTACCTGCATGCTCCTTGTCCATTTTGTGGGTGGCACCCACCTCCACAATGCTGTCTTCAGCTTGCTAGTTTGGCTGGTGGGTGGGTGCCCCAAGACTGGTGAGGAGCTCCTCAGTATGTGTCAGTGTGGGCTGGATGGCATGACCTCCACCTGTGGCTAGCTGGTCCCTCCTAACTGCAGCATCATGGTGACAGGCATGACAGATCAAATCTATGCAGTGATGCATCACCTGCTCATAATTGCGGTTGTGCAGGTCAACATCATTTACCCTGTGGATGAGCTCATACCACAGGGTGGTCCTCTCCTGAAGATCCTGAGCCCTGCCCATGAAGAGGATGGCATGATGGACTATGAGGTACTGGATTATTGCATCATTTTCCAGGGGTGCGAATGTGGGCAGATGTTCCCGGGACATTGTACCAGGAAGACATAAATAGGAAAAAAGGTCAGAGGACCTCATATAGATGTCCACGTGCATATCAACAGTGGGTATTACTTGCAAATAATCCAGACTGTAAGCTATCATGGCTTGGACATCTTGCATTACACTCCTGGCCCTGACCTGCCCAATTCCCCAGTATTGGACACTTAATGGCATAATCCACTACACACCATTCATTTCTGTGTAGAGGGATGACTGTGTCCATCTTCCATGTGGATGGTGGCATTTGTGTGTTTGACTGTAGTGTGTGATAGGACTGTGAGCACATGCCTGTGTTCATGTAGGAAGCAAACTGTGATGTTCTCATGCCCCATAGAGACTTGCTGTTGTTGCCATCAGTTGGTATTATGTCCATGCTCACCACTGATGTGGGCAGGAGTGTTGTTGATGTACATATCCCCCTATACTACTGTTGTGGACAGGGTGCCACTGTTCCCACCTATCCTGTTTGATGTAGGTTGCCTGTATCCATGGCATGTGTATATGAGGTGTGCTTTACCCCCAGTACAGGTTGACTTGTGTTACTGGCTCTGAGAGTGCTACATATGTGTAGTCATGGTTGCAATTGGCCTTGTTGGTTTGGATATGTCTGATTTCTAGTCATAGTCAGCCTTACAGGATGTCACCTGTGAACCTACATGCTTGCTCAGATAGAGGTGCACTTGCTTCCAAGTTGTGGTCTGCACCTATATGTCCCTGTACAGCCACTATAGCAACCTGTTATGTACTTTATGTCTTGGTGGTGTCCACCAAGGGGGATTACTCTATCGTTGGTGGAAGATGGTTATACAGGTAAGGTACTGCTGATTCCATATAGCTACAGTGGATATGAAGTGTACACACCCCTGTTACAATGCATGGTACTTATGCAATTGGAACATGACCCCACAAAAGCACATGTCAACACAATCCCCACCTGTGATGTGTCTTATAGCCTGCTCAGTTCAATAGGGAACATAACAACCTCTCCTGTGGAAACATATGAGAACTAATACTCAGTACAGTAAGCCAGTTGAAAGTGTGTGCACACCCTTGCACTGATATGTAGGGTGAACATCTGCTGAGACTGTTACAGCATCCATTTATCTTGGTTTGTACTCTAACACCATATCACATCTTCACTTGGCAATGGTTGCTCACCTTCCATGAAGCATCTTTGTTTCTTTTTTAATCGAATTGTAAAGGTTATGGGTCACATTTGAGGTGAGAGACATTTTGACATTACTTTCTGTGGTCTCATTGGCATACAGCACACAAACCTTGCATTCCAACAGGGGTGTGTAAACTTTGATATCCACTGTATATGGGTGTTGATATAGTTGTTAGTTGTAGGCATGGACAGTGGATCATAACACAGTTGCACACTTCTCTGATTACTGTGTGATAAGCATGCCTACTATAGTACCCATATCAGTGCCATGACAATGCAACAATCAGTAGCAGTAAACATTTTATTTTGTTGTATGCAGTGACAGTGACATTACACACATGTGCAACATGCACATCCTATTTTCCAGACTGCTTGTGACCTGTGTTATTACTTCTGTGCCTTTAGCTGAACATATGCACACATACACATGTTCATGGGATACCTGGCATATATTTGTGCACTATGTCATTATGACACACTGTATTGACAGTCTTGCAGCTCACTCATACATCTCAGCATGTTATACCAGGACTTCTGGTCATTGGTCCACATCACTGGATGACAAAACAGGGAATTCAATTTTGATAAAGTATTACTATAGCTGCCATAACACAAGTATATGTGTAAGTGACTACAGACATCTGTCTCAGCAGTGAACATTGTCCAGCAGAACACTGTATAATTGAATGTTATTAATTCAATATATCACATGCAGTTTGGCACACACACATCTGCAACAGTGCTTTGCTATGCTCATGCCCTATATAGGTATCCTACATTTACAATACAAACATGTGTAATATTCATATTCACAAGTAACATGGATATGGGCAACGTCCCATTAACTGGCCTAGCAGTGGCACAGACATGACTGTTTGACAGACACTCTAGTGGTTGCCATATGTGAGCTGTCCTTTCCCAGGGTGTGCCAGGCTCCTCAGCTGTGACCCAATCTATCCACCTCTGAGAGCATCACATGTGGACAAAGCCTAACAGTGGGGGTGGGTTATATAGGGACAGATCATAAATATGCCCATTACAAACCTATGAAGTTTGTATCATGATACACTTCACATTACCATGACTGTTCTGAAGGTGGTGATGTCTGAAACTCATGTGTCTGTCATTACTTCCTTACTGCCATCTCCATCTATTTGCCAGACTACTATAGATGTTTGGAGGAACAGAAGAAACACTATATGAGGCCTACATCTTGACATTCTGTGAAGATCTGCACAGTTGACAGGTATGGCCCACTGAAGACAGAGTCAGATGCTATTTCCATAGCATTTGTTCAGCAGGAAATCATTACAGCAAGTATTCATGGCACATATACATCTTTCATAATCATCTATCCCATTATTACATACCAAGTATTACATTCAATTACATGCTTAAATGTTTCACATACCTGGTTTAATTTTAGGCTCCTTCTGTGTACAGGTTGTCTTCTTGTTTCTGTTTTTTTTAGGTTTTGTTTATGTTGTTTCTAATTTGTTTCCTTCTCTCTCTCTCTCTCTCTCTCTCTCTCTATTGGGATTGAGCTAGTTTGAATAGGTTGAAGCATGGCTTTTGTAGGTGATGCTAATGTTCAGGTGATGGCTTCTGCACTAATTGCTGTTCCCACTTGCTAATTGCATGCAGCAGCTGTGTAGTTCTTCCAACAGCCAATGTAAAAGCAACCCACTACTATAAATAACTGCCTCACATGGGCATTTTCCCTTT
>NC_056740.1:241009507-241134507 GCF_019279795.1 Protopterus annectens | reverse complement strand
CCATTTACTGACTGTAATCATCAGAGTATGCTACTGCATTTATAAAGGCAGAAAATGTGCGAGTAACACACCACACGTAAGACTCCAAACTCTGGCCAGTCTGCAGATAGCCCTACAGGTGAGAGTTTTCTCAACCACATAACACTGTCTTCAGACTTTAAATCATGCAGAACACCCATATCCACACAAACCCTTTTAAACCAGCATTACTTCAAATGTAGAACAGCAGTATTTACATTCTGTCCCCATGTCTGGAACAACCCCTTCCAGTTTATTGCCCTGTCTCCACAGTGTTTGTTGTAAGAGGTATTTCCAACTACCCTCTGTGATGCTATTTGTCAGACACCCACATGAAGTCCTGCTCACAGTGAAGGAAAAGGGCCAACACCCACATTAAGTGCTTAGTTATAGGACTGTGTTTCCCTGCAATTGGCTATAGGAATGATATCACAGCTGTTCCATATGCAATTAGCAAGTGGGGGACTCCAATTTGTGCACAGGTCATCAGCTGATCATGAGCATTACCTACAAAAGTCAAGCTACTGCCTATGCAAAACAGATTTATTTTTCCACATCTACCAGAGAGAGAGAGAAAGAGAGAGAGTGACAGAGGAAAAGAAAGGAATAGAGAAAGAGACAAGAGTGTTTGTGTATGATCCATGGGTGGAGATTGGTCTCTGGGAATTATAATGGTTGTCTATATTGTTCACTAATCCATACTATCACATAGTCATTGCACATGGCAGTAGACATTTATGGCTGTGGATTGTCTACAACAACCTCTACAGTGTTTGACAACTGTTGGCCTTGTAATGTGGACATTGGGACATATAGGTCCTCAATATAATAATTTAGTGAAACCTACACTGCAATGGATCCTGTTATTACACAATCACCCCAACACTCATACAGGATACTGATGACACACACATAAACACACACACTTGGCCCTACTGAGTTTTGAGACCCTACTGAGCTATGTATTGTTATTACAGTGTTATGCATTTATTGCAAGAGCCATGGAGCTTATATGTTAGACAGCTGTCCAACGGTATCGTTGAAGGTGAATGACATCAGCAGCAGTGCTAAAGGAAGGGTAAGGGAAGTGTATTAAGTGTGATTGTCCACAAAATCAGGTGTCAACGACACACACACTTTCTCATACAAACACACACATTAGCACTGTTGCCAGGACTAGGATTAGAATCCCTACTTAACTAGTTTGCTACACTATGGTATTATGCAGTTATTGCAAGCAGCACAAAGCTTTTATGGTGAAGAGTTGTCCAATTGTATCTCTGAAGGTGAATGACATCAGCAACAGTGCTACAGGAGGGGTAAGAGAAGTGTAGCAAGTGTAAATGTCCACAAAATCAGGTTTTAACATAAACACACACATTATCACTGTTGCCAAGACCAGGATTAGAACCCCTACCTACCAAGTTTACTACATTATGGCATTACACAGTTATCACAAGCACCACAGAGCTTACATGGTTGAGAGCTGTCCAATGGTTTCTTTCAAGGTGAGTGACATCAGCAGCAATGCTAAAGGAGGGGTAAGGGAAGTATAGTAAGTGTGAATTTCCACAAAATCAGGTGTCAGCAAAGACACACACACACACTCTCACACAAACACACATTATCACAGTTGCCAGGACCAGGATTAGAACTCCTACCTAACTAGTTTGCTACACTACAGTATTACACAGTTATCATAACCACCACGGTGATTATAGGGCTAAAATTTGGCCAAAGGGTTGTTTCAAGGTGACTGACATCAGCAGGCTTGCTAAAGTAGGGCAATGGGAGGTGTAGTGCATGCGAATGGCCTCAAAAACATTCATCTCCACACACACACACACACACACACACACACACACACACACACACACACACACACACACACACACACACACACACATATACACACTTAGTTAGGTACTAGGCTATTGGCCGTAGTGCCTATATAAGCCTAGCCAAAAAGGTACTCTGGCTTTCGCAACCCAAGAAAGTACTGAGATCCATAGGTTCATTGCTTCACAGGTGTGAAGTAGGTGAATGGGCCTGAAGGTTGTACAAGGCTAGACCACATGATAATAGTCCCCATTGTGGCTCAGGGGGGTAGTCCCTGGAGTGGTCCCTAGGGGTGGGTATTGTATTCACCATTCACTAATATGGGTTTCTAGTGTTGGTTGCCAGTGATGTGCACTGCTTCCCATGTATGTGATCTATATTCCATAATATGGACAGTGTCTGGGTTGTGCACATGTCCCACATGCATGTTCTTTAACATGTGGAAGTGTACTTGAGGTCTCTGGGGCATGTTGTGTGGAGAGATTGGTATCTTCTGATGTAGCATTCCTGACCTCATTTGGTGAGACCTGCCTATGTAACTGAGGTCGTGTTTGCACCTACATTGACAGTATGATACGGGTATTCAGTGGAATTAGTGGTATCTGTCCATACAGGGCATGCGTATAAGGCATGGCATTCCCTTTGTGGGGTACATTTGCAGACTCTGCAGTTGTTGTAAGCATCCAGTGGGGAACATGGCAAAAGGGCCACTGTACACATTTATTGGGCTACTGAGGGGATGGAACAGGGTGCCATGTCCTTTTACTTGCTGGATAACACACACTCAATCAGGTGATGTAACACATCAAAGTACTTTCTGATGTCAGTGACACTGTTGTGGTCAACATGCATGTAGTCCACTGCTATCACACCGTGTTTACTATCTGGGAGGCAATATGTAGGGGAGTTACCAGTATAGTGGTTGTTGTCTAGCCAAGTGTGTTTGTGTATGATACATGGGTGGAGAGTGTTCTCTAAATAATAGAAGGGTTGCCTATATTGTTCACTAATCCATACTGTCACATGTAGGGCTGTGGATTGTCTACACCAACCTCTCTGGTGTTTGACATCTGCAGTAACAACCATCACTAAAAACAACTGTTTAATGTATAGATAAAACAATAAGTTAGACAAAAGATATCAACATAGATGATAAGCGGTTTTGGGCTGTGCCTTTCATTAGATAAAATGCTCAACTCGACACAGTCAATATATTTAAAAATGGAGACCAATCACAGTTCAGTACTGAACCCACCATTTTTTGAGGGCAGGTTTCATAGGAATGGCATCACTGAGTCCTGGATAAACATGTGCTGTCAACTCTATTATCTATATTATGAAGGACATCAGTTCACATTCATGGCCATACGGAATGTTTATAAGGGCCTTAGATGAGGTGATATTGTTAATGACATGGAATATGAGGAAACTAGATGGATAATAGAACTGACAGTGCAAGTTTATCCAGGACTCAAATATGTCATTCCTATGAAACTCGCCCTCAAAATATGGCGGGTTCAGTACTGAACTGTTTATTGGTCTCCATTTTTAAATATATTGATTGCATAGAGTTGAGCATTTTATCTGATGAAGGGCACAGCCCAAAAGTGCTTATCATCTATGTTGATATCTTTTGTTGAACTTATTGTTTTATCTATACATTAAATGGTCATTTTTAGTGGTGGTTGTTGCTGCTGTTTTTCTTTTTTCTTTTTTCATTTGTGGATTACTGTACAGAGCAACTTGACCTTTGGTGAGGCTTCACCTTATTTATTGTTTGGTGTTTGACATCTGTTGGCCTTGTAATGTGGACACTGTGACATATACTAGCTCTTCAACATTATAATTTAGCAAAACCCACCCCACAATGGATCCTGTATTACACAATCACAGCCACACCCACACAGAATACTGATGACACACACACACACACACACACACACACACACACACACACACACACACACACACACACACACAGATACAAACACACACTTGCCAATACTGAGATTTAAACCCCTATCTAGCTATGTATTGCTACTACAGTGTACCGCATTTATTGCATGTGCCACAGAGCTTATAGGATGGATGTTGCCCTAAGGTACTTCTAAGGTGAGGAACATCACCAGCCCTTGTAAATACTGGCATTGGGTGATGTAGTGAGTGAGAGATCCCAAAAATGATTTTACCCGACACACACATTTACATTTGCCAGTGCTGAGGTTCAAACCTCTATCTAACAACCTTTTTGGACCATTATGTTACGCATTTACCGTATGCACCACTGACCTTACATGATATTGGGGTGGCAAAAGGTACTTCTAAGGTGGATGATATTTGCAGCACTGCTAAAGTCAGGCACTGAGATGTGTACTGAGTGTACATGGGGCCAAAATGTTTGAGGTACAGACATACATATGTACACACCCAAACACTTGCCACAGATGAGATTCAAACCCATACCTATGTTAGTTATTGCTACTACATTGTTTTGTATTTATGGTATGTGCCATGGAGCTTACATGTTGAAGAACTCTGCTAAGGTATCTTTGAAGCTGAGTGACACCAGCAGCAGTGGTAAAGAAGGGGTAAGCGAAGTGTTGTAAGTGCAAATGACCACAAAATCAGGTCTTTTAAGGATACTCACACTCTCTGACATAAGCACTCACATTTACACAGTTGCCAAGGTCAGGATTAGAACTCCTACCTAACTAGTATGCTACACTACAGTATTACACAGTTATCACAAGTGCCACAGAGCTTATACATTAAAGAGCTGTCCAAAGGTATCTTTGAAGGTGAGTAACATCAGCAGAAGTGCTAAAGGACAGGTAAGGGGAGAGTAGTAAGTGTGAATGTCCAAACAATCAGGTATCATCAAAGACACACACGCTCTCTCACACAATCACACACAGTTTCAATGTCTGGGATTAGAACTCTGACCTAACTAGTATGCTACACTACAGTATTACATAGTTATTGCAAATGACACAGAGCTTATAGGGTTGGGGTTTGCATCAGCAGGCCTGCAAAAGTAGGGCAATGGGAGGTGTAGTGAGTGTGAATGGCATCAGAATCATTCATTTCCATGCACACACATGCACACACACACACACACACACACACACACACACACACACACACACACACGCACACACACACACAGTTTCACAGTTGTCGTGTCTGGTATTAGAACTCCTACATTACTAGTTTTCTATACTACAGTATTACACATGTATCACAAGTGCCATGTAGCTTATAGGGCTGATTCTTGGCCAGAGGGTTATTTCAAGGTGACTGACATCAGCAGGAGTGCTAACATGGACAATGAGAAGTGCAGTGTATGTGTGAATGGGCCATAAATCATTCCTCTGGAAGCACACACACACATTCAGTCACACACAACTTTACATTTGACAGGACTGGGTATACAAATGCTAAATGAATACTGATTTGTACTATCATGTTACACAGTTATCATAAGCACCACAGATACTATAGGGCTGAAGGCTACCAAAATGAATGTCTACAGTGATTGATATCAGCACATCATGTGATATCAGCCAATTGGATGTGTGGAGGGTAAGACAGGCCTCATAATGGAATTCTCTCTGTCACTGTCTGTCTCTCTCTTTCCCAAATCTGTGTGTGTGTGTGTATGTTTGACATATTATAGTGTGTTGGCCTTGGATATGTGTGAGTATTCCTATCCATTGTGTGTGCAAAGCATGAATGGTGTACAATTTGGATTTGGTGTGTGTGCATAGACATCTGCGAATGACAAATATGTATAGTCCATTGTGTTGTCAGACATGGGCTTCATTTCTCTAAGTGTAGGAGCATGCCCAATATTAACTTCTGTATTGAGTGTGTGAATCCTTTCCAGGTAGGGTTGTACTCCAGTCCAGGGTTTGGTGTTGTACACATACAGCTAGCTGCCTGTTTTGGCAGGATATCTGTAGATAGGTTGACAATATGGAGACACAATGGGCGACAGATAGAGGAATACTGTAACTATTGCTGTCTGTGCTGCTTGGATTACATGGTTGGTGTTAACAGAGATATTCAGACATATATGCTGTTTTACACTGTGATGTATTACGTCATCAACTATTGACAGATATACTTATTTGCTCACAGTTATTTCCTGGGAAATACAAGATGAATGAAGCTGTGTCCAGTATTGTAGTCCACAGCCTACAAATTCCTGCACAGTCATGCTATTCTGGAGGGGTAGCTGCAGACACTTGCTGATGGGTCTGTGTAAATGGTCCAGCACCTTGGTACTATGGTGGCTGAGGATCCCCTTCTTGTACATATATCAACTTAACAGAATGGCCATATTCTGCTGTGTCCATACCTCTCAGCTGTACAGAATTACCCAGGTTACCCAGAGGCAGAGCTCATATATCTGGAACTGTCCCCTTCACATTGTGGTTTACGAGCAGGTTTGCAGTCACCCATTATTGGGGTTGCAGGCAGGGGTAGTATGGGCACACATCAGAGTTTCAGACTTTACGCACTCCATGACGTCCATGCTTCTACACCCCCCCCCCACACTCTGTTATTCTATCCACTTCCTAACATTATGCGAGCGATATCTGAGATGTATCCCTATAGGTGGCCCTTTATCCCAGCAGTATTTAGGGGGTGGTCCACAGTTCCTGCAGTAGGATATGGTAGGCATACTACTGGGATTTGTCAACATGGCCTTGCATTTGTGTTCTGCTGACTGTGTTATGTTGTTAGTTGGGATCCCATGAAATACCATACATTGGCACTATGGGTGAGGCACAGGCCTTTGACAGAGGACTGTAGCCATTTTGTAGTGATGCAGGCGATCTTTAGCAGGCCAGTGCATTCTGTCACTCCTACATTCCCAGGCTGCCAGCCAGTGGATTCTCCTGGGGTGACAGGGTAAGTGTGCAAGGTGTTAATGGCAATAGTTCCTGTCCATATTAATCTATTGGTCTGGATGCAGGCAGGATGCTACTTACAGCTAGGGACACACCTGCATGGGCCACCTCTTCAGCATGCTGAATTCTGTAGGTATTCCCATACAGAAGTGGGGTCATACTGTACTCATTCCCAACAGCAAGTATATGACCTGTGATAAACCTGTGGCCGATGGTGGGGTAAGCTGAGCGCATGTGTGATATGGAGGCTACTTGCAGCTGACTCAGAGATATACATGGGACATTCCTCTTATGCTGCCTTGTGCAGGGACATAGGCAGTCTCTCATGACTTCATAACTGTGCCATTTGCGGTCTGCCAGTGATTGGCCAGACTACATCAGCATTCCATATTACACAGACTAATGTGCTGCTAACCTGTAAATAATTCCAAAGTTGTGTGCAGTTGACAGTTACATTTTATGTATTCTGTCTAGGGAATTTCCACCTGTGTACTGTGTGTATGTATGGGGACACATTCATGGCATGTCCATCTTTCAGACAGTGACAGATATTAACATCTGAACAGTGAGTGTGGATGACTGCTGACATAAGTATTGTTGAGAAGCATTGTAGTTGACATTGCAGTTGTCAGAACATGGCCCTGTCATCCACAGTACTGCCCATAGGCCACCGAGACACAACCCTCCAACCTACATGCTGACCACTTCCAGACTATATTGAACACACAACAACCTGACACACTGACCTCTGCATATTGTACAGATGCAACAATCAATCCTTTAGATTGGGCCAGCTCGGGTAATCTGTGCTCCACTGTTATTACACCTCACACTTACATATTACTGCATTTCTACATATGATTTTGGAGGGGGGGGGGGGGCACACCTGACAACTTTAAACATTTGCTATGTCTGTACTGGTATTTCACGTACTCTGTTGGCTTCCATTTCATTTTATATTCTGACCTATCATGCAGACTGGAGGCATATCAGTAGAGTACAGATCTTAGGTTTTATTGACCTACATTTCAGTTTCAGACTTCTTATCCTTCAGAACTAACATACAACTGCCAGACCTGTTGTAGTCTGTCTGTGTAGGTCTTGAGGGGGGCTGTTCACCACTGCCATCAATTGGAGGCCTTAGTTCAGCCTTTCTTTATGGTCATCTACACCTGTCCTGATAGCTGAGGCTGATGGTGGGTATGTGAGCCTCACTGACATGCATTTGTGTGTCCTATGGACACACATTTGGGCCACCACATGTACTGCAGTGAGATTTTCACCTTGTCTAGTACTGCCTAGTATGTTGACACCAGTATTTGTTATGGATTTCATGCTGCCCATATATGTGTCCACTATCTGCTGCCATCCCATTCAGCCACCATATTCCCTTGCATGCTCACATCCATACCATAGATACAACTATCAGAACATACTACTCCATTCAGCAATTGATAGGAAGAGTGACTTACCTTGTGGAAGTGCTAGTATTGAGGACAGTACTGGATGGCTGATTATGACGGATGCACACAGTACACACCCTATGCATGGTAAAGCACAGGTAGTGTCATGTGTGGCATCCCTTTTACTGTATGTGTGTGTCAGAGAGAGGTGACATTCCTTGGGTACGTACCATGTCAGTGTATGTGCTATGCGTTGCCTCTTTGCCAAGGCCTGGGCATACTGGGCACACCTCCTTCTGCCTGCATGGGCAGGCTCAGGTAGCTCCTCCTCCGAGTCCCTCTGTGCCTGTGCCGGCCTTGGCAATGGTGGGGGGGTTGGTGGCCTTAACCTGTGCTGTTCCTGCTGCAGCTGTTTCCGCAGAATCATATTGTGTAGCATGGTACATACTATGAACATTTGTGTACATATAGCTGTAGAGTACTGCAAGGCTCCACCAGATATGTCCAGGCAGCAGAACCATGACTTCAGCATCCCAGACATATGCTCTATTATGATTCTGGTTTGTGTGTGTGCCTCATTATGGAGGTCTTGTTCAGGTGTGTGTGCATTTTTGAGGGGTGTCATCAGCCACGGCTCCAGTGTGTAGCCAACATCCCCCACTCGGCGTCCATATCGGATGCCCCCACTGGCAAATGACTGGTACAGCTGTGTCATATGCCAGATGTGGGAGTCGTAATAGCTTCCAGGGCTGCCAGCACACACATTCAAGATAATGCCCTGTGCATCGCACATGACCTGGCAGTTGATGGAGGGGAAGCCCTTGCTGTTTATGTAGACCCTACCCCACTCGCTGGGTACTATTTTGATGTGTATGTGCATGGAGTCTATAGCACCCACTACCTCAGGGTATTCTGCTATTTGGTGGAAGAGACGCATATTGCTGGTCAATGATTCACGGGTGTTGTAGAAATATATGTACTCACCGGCATGTGCTGACATGCCATCCAGGAGCTGGTGGAGTAGCATGGACACTGATGCCTGTGAGATCCCCATGATATCCTCAGTTGCTCTTTGGAAGGTACCTGTGGCTAGTATTCTTAAGCTTACACATACCTTGGTGTCCACTGGGATGGGTTCCCCTCTGTTGGTTCTGTATGTGAGGTGTGGCTGGCACAGCTCAACAATTTGCTGTAGAATGTCCCTGTCCACCCTATAGCACTCCACTATCTCCAGCTCATGTAGCCCCTGGTAGGTTACCCTGGGACTGTGTACTCTTCTCCTTCTCCTCACTGTGGGTTGGTCATCAACATTCACATCCTCACCACCCTCTTGCACATATTGATGTATGAGAGTGACAGCAGCCTCTAACATTTTGTTAGTTTTGTCAAGTAACATTGCCCCATCTGTGTACACTGGTGGTATGGAGTTTGTGGGAAAAAACAAGACTGGAAGGTGTTTCTATGGTTTATAGTAGTGTGTTATGCTGTTCCATGTGTAATTGGCTGATTCTGATACATTTCACCTGCCAGCTATGCTAGTTCTCCTTGATTGCCTTCCTACTGCTGTTTTTTCTTTCTCATTGCCTTCCAGTTTAAGCCCCTGAGGCTCAGCATGCATACTCAGTGCTCAGATATGAATAGACCTGCTATTTCCTGTTTTTTTTTTTTTTGTTTAAAACCCGGTGCACAGCATGCATACCCGTTTAGGCAATGTAAACATGGCTAGGCAGCCTCAGACACACACCCTTCCTTAGCTGTGCTTAGCTAAGGGCAAACACGGGTCACAGAGCTCCAATATGCTTACAGCATGCATGAGGTAATCCACCTCTTAGACTTACATGATGGTGTTGCTGTACCTACACGGTTGGGTGCAAGCTAACACTGAGAGGAAATCTGTGATTCAGCATCAATCCCCTCATTTGCATAAAACAGAATGCTAATTCCTAGTTACCACACTCACAATGAGCCTTACCCCTTAGCAACCACTATTCCCTGGCATTGTTGTCTTATGCATGCCATTGACTATTATGGCAAAATGCTTATTTGGGTTTAAAAGCTTATTTCCACCTTTTTACTTATTTTTGGGCCGATCCCGTTTGCGCACCACTGCCCTAAGCTTAAACGGCCGAGATCGGCCAAAAAAAAAAAAGTTGTTTTTTATAATTTTGCAACTATTTCTCATGCCAATGGCCATATATTCGGCCATTGGCATGCCTACTACATTGCATACATGCTTTCTTTTGAGCTGTCATGCCTACATTTTGTAATTTGCAGAAATGTATTTGGTTAGTAACCAAATACATTTCTGCAGGTTACACTATTCCTGCACAGACACCTGCCTGCTTCCTGGATTGCTAATTCACCTCATTTGCATGTTTTTCACCAGCAAATGAGGTAATTAGCATATGGCTGTGGTGTCCGTGCAGGAATAGTGTAGGCACGCTTGTGCTCGTTTCAGGGGCTCGATCCTGGATCACTTGGCGGCCATATTGCATGCAGGAGCTCTTGCACTATTCCTGCACTCCGTGTAGAGATTGCTAAATCTGGCTGAAGGTATTTGTAGCAAGAAACCTAATGTCAGTAAAGTAGACTTCGTTGTTAGGCTTTGGTGCTATGAAAGTTACTATATACTATTATTCATCATAGCAATGCTTCCTGCCAGAACCACTATTTTACAATAAGATTGTACTTCATTTCAAAAAGCAATGAAAAATAGGAATTTAACATTCATTTTTTCCTTAAGAATTTATATAGCAGCATGTGAAAGTTTAACATTATATGCATCTGTAGATTGGTTTAGAAAGTGTGTTTTCGGATTTGTAAAAATGATTCTATGATACTGTTGCTACTCTAGCATTACAAATACTTAGCCTGCTTCAGAATGATATGTCACATAAAAAGTATGAATTATTTGCATTATCTTAATGAAGAGATCTAAACCTAAACAAATTTTAACATTCATGAATCTTTTTGAAAGCTATTTATTGTAAATATGCAACCAGAGTATTCTGTTCACAAGGTTTATCTAAATGTGAAGTGTTAGCAAAGATTTCTTAACGTTGTTGGAAACACTATGGTTTACTAGAAATTCTATAGGTGACATGTGTTGCCTTTGTTCTGGGTCAGTTTTTCCCTGATGGGTTTACAAAACATGGCAGTTTACAGGAAATCTAAATAATTGTTAAATAATCCATATTTTGTCAATTTTATAAATTTTATTTTTCTTTACTTCTATGCCATATCCATGGTATAATTATTAAACTGAAAAAAATGCCTTATTGACAGTGTATACATTCTACCCATTCATAAAGAAACAGAAAATCAATCCACTGTTACTAACATCTACAGAAAAGGTCAGTAAAAATTAGTAGCCAGTTATTCATCATTATGTTGTCATGAGCCATGTGTTTCCTTTCTTGCATAACCACAGATATTGAAATCAGTGTTTCCTAAAGTAACATAATTTCTCTAAAAATATTTTAAAGCAGTGCCACTATTCTGAAAATATACTTAATCCTTATTTCTCCATTCCAAACATGTCACTAATTCATTCCTCCAGTTTGATATGATATTTACAACTAACTGATAAATCCTTTAGTAACATGATTTGTTAAAAACTTTCTAAATTTTAGGAAACTTGCTGCTAAGTGATTGGCTAAAAGCTGGCTACATATCAGGAAGTTTTATGTAATTTGTAACACTAGAGGCTTGCCCCTCTCCTTAGGTTATTAGTGTGTATATATATATATATATATATATATATATATATATATATATATATATATATATCTATACGGTTTATGAATGTAGAGCTTGTTTGTTTGTTTGTCTTTCGGCTTTTTCCCGGCAAGGGGTCACCACAGCGGAACTCCAGTCCGCTAATGATTGGCAGTAGATTTTTATGAAACACCGAGGTGCCAGCTCGACACCCAACCTTCAACGAAGGCATGCCCATTTACACACGCATGTCTTTCAAACGCTACCCAACCGTGGGGAGGACATACAGACTCCACACAGAAGTCACTTCCACGCCAAGCTGAGAATCGAACGAGAGAACCTCTTGCTGTGAGGTAACAACGCTACTGCCATATACCGTGGCATACATGGTTTATGAATGTAAAGCATTTTCTGGTATTGTACAATAAAGAACTGCTGAAGCTATGTACCCTTAAGACAGAGGAAAGCATATCATTATGAAACATGAAAATGTATACACACACTTGTGCGATGTTTCTGAAAATAAATAAGTCAAAACACAATAAAAAATGGAATTACTGAAAAATTATTTGCAGACTAGCAATACATGTTGCAGTGAAATGTGTAATCTATATTTCAAAACTCCAGCAGCTCTCAGGGGTTGTTATTGGGGCTAAATGTTATCATCATAATTAAATATAACATTACCTACTTCATTTCAGTATAAATTGCTTAAACGCAATATAGTTAGCACATTTTTCTAGGTATATGTATGGTTCTTTGAAAGTGAAAGAGAGAGAGAGGGTTGGGGATAAAGCAGTTTTATTCAGCAGGTGGCAAAAATATATACAATAAGTAGCTCAGAGCTCTGTGAACAATTAATATACTAGTAGAAGCATTGTAGTAACTAAGTTGTGATAAGCTGACGTAATTTGCCACACAGTAAATATGTGATACAGTCCAGTCACAGGTTCATAGGTTGGTACTATGCTATTGACCCTAGGGCCTATACAAGCCTAGCCATAACAATTCCCTGGCTATTTCTTCCCACACTATTTACTTCCCTGGACCCCTGTCTAGCAGGGTGACTGACATGATCCCGGGGGTGAATTTCCTATCTCCCATCCAATCATCAAGGTTCTTTTTGAAGAGGGCCAAGGAGGAGCACTGCTTGACATGTATGGGCAGTCTATTCCAGTGTCTGGGGAGTCCCTGGGTCAGGAATCTATCCCTCCAGCATGTTTTGTTTATTGTGTGTGGCTCTGAGGGATTGGGATTTCTTTAAGTGTAGTATGTCCAACAGCCCTGGGTTTGACATGGCCTTGTATGTTAAGCAGAGATTGCCTCTGAGTAGACGATATGCGACAGAGTATAGCTGGAGTTTTTTTTAAGGCGGTCAGCATAGGGCATCTGCTTTAGGCCTGTGATACTTTTAGTGAGGTATTTCTGCGGCCTTTCCAGTTGTTGCAGATGTCTTGAGAGGTACATACCAAATGGGCTGTTGTATTCTATAATGGGTTTAATGAGGGATGAGTACAGTGGGACAATGACCTCCTTTTTTCTGGATGAAAAGCCCTTAGTGATGAGGTGTGCCACATAGAAGGATTTCCTGACTGTTGTGGTGACGTGGTTATTGAAGGTGAGGCCACTGTCCATCTGTGTCCCTAAGTCTCTTATCACACTTTTGGCATTTAGTGTACTGCCACCTATGTGGTAATTCATGGGTACATGTTTTTTCACAAAAGGGATAACTATACATTTCTTGGCATTGAGTTTGAGCCCATGGCTCTGGCACCAAGCATCTGTTTCTGTAAGGCCCTTTTGTAGAGTATCCACATCATTTGGGGATTCAATAATGGCTCCCAGTTTGCAGTCATCTGTGAACTTTGTTAGCCAGAGTCCCTTAGTGTTGGCCTGTACTTCAGAGAAGTAGATGCCAAACAAGAGCGGTCCCAGGACTGAACCCTGAGGTACTCCACATGTCACTTGTCTGGAGCTGGGTTTGGAGTCAGCTACTTTTACAGTGTGGGTTCTGTCAGTATGCCAGTTGGCAACCCATCGAGTGATGTAGGGATTAATGCCCAGATTAGTAAGTTTATCTATGATTCCAGTGTGGGGGATGGTGTCAAAGACCTTGGCAAGGTCCAGATAGGCTGTGTGGACTGCCTTACCCTCATCCACAGCTCTGGAGACTGATTCAAAGAAGTCAATCAGGTTCAGGAGACAAGATCGGCCCTTCATGAACCCAAATTGGGTGGGGTCCAGTGTTTGTAGGTTGCCAATATCTTTGTTTATAAGTTCCATGATAATACGTTCCATGGCCTTGCAGATCAGGCTCATCAGACTGATGGGGCGGTAGTTCCCGGGATCCAAGGTGGATACCCCCTTGTGGAGTGGGATAACTGTAGCTGTGCACCTCTCAGTGGGCACGAAGCCTGAAGTGAGGCTATGATTAAACATGACACTTAGGTGAGGTGCCAGTTCATTTTGTAGTTCATGTAGTACACAGCCTGGGATGTCATCTGGTCCCATGGATGCTGTATTCTTAGCTTTGGAGAGTGCATTTTTTACATGTGGCTGTTATTACCAGAATTTGACAATCTTCCGGTATTGAGATGGGCTGTTTAGGGGGTGAGAGTGGGTGAAGTTGGCACTGAATTGATCTGACAGGATATTGGCAATATCCTTGGGATCAGTATATTTAATGCCATTCTGTTGTAGCTCAGAGCAGATCTGAGCATTGCCATTTAGATTCTTGACATAGTTATAGAATGCCCTGTGGTTGTCCTTGGAATCTTTGGCAATTTTATTTTCATAACTAGCTTTGGAGGGTTTTTCGAGGGATCTCAGCTTCTTACTGAGGCTGGTAAGGGAACTTTTTGCATCGTGGGATTTTCCTCTTTTGTGCAACAGTTTCTCCCTTTTGTTGTAAAGTTTGTTCATGGCTGGGGACCACCAGATTGGCTTCCTTTTTTTGGAGGAGAGCATCTTGGTTCTATTTGGGATAGCACAATTCATGCATTTGTGGATGTGCTCGTACAGTGCCTTAGTGTAAGACTCAGCAGTCGAACTTTCAGTTCCCATCTGCATGGGTGTCATGAAGTTTGTCACTTCTGACTTGAGTAGCATGAAGTTGGCTTTGGAGAAGTTTTTTATGGTGGTTTCTTTACTGGGGACTGGGGGTGGGATGTGGCTGTTTAGGGTGATTAGCTTATGGACTGACCTGACCAATGAGGGGGTGACCATAGGTGTGGAGCATCGATTTCCCATGTTGGTGATTACTAGGTCTAGGATATTGGATCCCCTGGTGGGACTATGGATTAGTTGATCCAGGGCTTTGGAATTTATGAATTCCAAGAACCATTGGGAAAGGTGCTGGTACATGAGTAGTTTTCCCAGTTAATGGCAGGGTAGTTGAAATCACCCAGTATTGGGGTGTTTGGTTGTATCTTAATATTTTTCAGTATGTTTAGAAAGGTGTACTGAGAATCTTGGGGCATGGTGGAGGGTCTGTAGCAAGCTACAGTTTGGATTACAATCTTATCTAGTGTTAGTTGCACCTGGAGAATTTCAGACGCATTGTGTTGGGCAGTTAGCCTGGTGGTGTGAATATCCTTGGTGAATATGGACACTTCTCCACCTTTAGTGTTTCGATCCTGGTTTGGTGGCCGAAAGGTGTGGTAAGAGTTGTGATCATATGAGTGCATGCTCTGTAGATGCAAATGTCTTACATTTGCCATAAAATGAAGCTGCCATTGTGTTTGCACAGATTCATCCAGCATAACATTGCTGTCCCCATGTCCATACCTTGTGGATTACAAAACACCAAAAAAAGATTGATTGATTTATTTATCTGCCTTTAAGATTCCTTTACATATTTATTTGCTTTTCCATTTTATAACTGGGTAGGTGGGTTACATTTCAGCACTCCTTTTCCTCCATGTCTACAGCTAAAAGGTTCACTAAACTGCAGTATACAAGAAGAATATTTTAGATGAAGGTAGCACTGAGTGCTTAACAGCAGCTGTAATGGACTGATTTTATATGAGTCCTGGGAGGATGCCTCTTGGAAGTGTGATACTGTGAGTTCTAACTCTTCTGAGATTTTTAGAAAATTGTTAATTTCAAAACTCATTGTTAGAACTTTAAAAATGAGTTTTCACTCTTTGCATTCCATAATATGGAGGCTGAGCTCTCTTCACCTCTGTTACTTATATATTAACTTCAACATTCCTGTCCCTCAAAAAAAAAAGTATTCTAAAACATAAGAGTAGTGGAGTTAGTACATATTCCCCTAACAGCATTTAAAGTCTCACTGTTCTAAGGACTGTATTTAAGCTCCTCAAACTTTACATAGGCATCCATCCTGGGACATACGTGTTACATCAACATTTTAGTGGAACAAAACTAAAGAGCTTTTCTTATCGTTTTTTCTTGAGAAAATTATAAAGCTTGTCTTATCAAACCATTCTACTGGTATGTAATATACAAGGTTATGATCGGGTCTTCAATCATAACCAAGTTGTCATTTGTGTAAGACATGGGTGCCAATAAATTCTCCAGATAAGTACTGTGTTCTGTATATCAAGTGAGAAATTTAAAGATGCCCTCATACTGTGAACATACTGCTGCATGGAGTATGCCAGTTCTAATTTGGATATGCAAGTGTATGTCTCTCAGTACGTGTACCATACAGTGAAATGAAAGGAACACTGAGCAGTAGCTCAGTTTACAATTCATTTCTTTCTTACTTTTTAGCATGTTTATTAGAGAAAAAAAATTGTATACAGTGCCTTACAATACATCTAACAGTATAATAAGTTTTGACTGTTTCAGCAAATATTTCTTGACAATCACAGATCTAACAAGAAAGGGAAAAACTATAACATCATTCCTCCACAGAATAAACTGCCTCAAAATATCAAGTAGAAATGTATTTTAATAACCAGATTGTAACCTAAAATTTCAGTAGGTGAAACAATTGGCAGAATTTGTAAATACTTACCCAGCAGAAAAAAATCTATTTGCCTACTAAGAAAAATATCCTAAAAATTAAAATATCTTAGTAACTATGAATTAGTGATGCTAAAATCATTAATCATGGCAGACAACAAGTGATGAGTGATAAGGGAAAAGGAGCCTTTTGCTGTTGAGAGCTATAATTTCTTGCAAGTATGAGGACAGATCAGCAAACAATACTGAAGTATCTTGATATCTAGCATTTATTTCAATGGTACACTTTGCACAGCCTTTTCAGAGCTTGTAAGGTTGTGATCCTCAGGGTCTATCAGCAGGCAGAGCACATATGATGACAGTACTATGCAGTCTATACTTGTGAATAATGCAGAAAACGTTCAGGTTTTATGAGCACACAAGATTAAATGTCATTCTCTCACTCATATTATATGTGTAAAATGGGGTATTTACTTAAAGGCTGCAAAGTAGTGTGTAGTTTCTATGGTAAGTAGCAGTAGAAGTGGTTTAGAAGTGAGGGAGACACTAAAACATTCTATGATATTTCAGCTGTGAGTTAGGCTAGCCATGCTCAGAGTTATGGAGTGTGTACATGCTGACTCAGGGAAGTGGGCCAGGATAATAATAGGTAATACAGAACAAGAGCTATTTTGTAAAAGCACAGAAGGTGTGTGAGAATAAGCATATACCAGTGGTGTACAAGATTACAGTTCTGTGTACTTTAATACTGCACAAAGTGTCCTGCAGGTATAATGAGGATGAACATATGGACAGCACCGATGCCCTACACCATTGGATGAGCATATGGACAGCACTGATGCTCTACATCATTTGATGAACATATGGACAGCACCGATGCCCTACACCATTGGATGAACATATGGACAGCACTGATGCCCCACACCATTGGATCAACACATGGACAGCACTGATGCTCTACACCATTGAATCAACATATGGAAAGCACTGATGCCCTACACCACTGGATCAACATATGGGCAGCACTGATGCCCTACACCATTGGATCAACATATGGACAGCACTGATGCCCTACACCATTTGATGAACATATGGACAGTATTGATGCCCTACATGATCGCATGAACATATGGACAGCACTGATACCATACACCATAATAATGCTTGTGTGCACACATAGCCATCTGGAACTAGACTGTAAATTGCTCGATATAATGGATGGCTGCAGTCTTCTGGTACAGGCAAGAGTAGTCAACAGCATTCATTTCTGCCTCCTGATTATCTTCTTCATTGAATTGGCTAAATCATTCTTTTTATAATAGTGTTTGGCTGCAATGTCATCCTAACATTTAGATGGCTAGGAATACAAAAAAGGCAACAATTGCATGGTCCATTCAGCCATTTTTGTTGAAACAGATGGCTTTTGCTCCCTTGCCTCAGGGAAAACAAGATGGAAATAAGATGGGCATGGTGCAGATCAGGCTACATCATGTGTAACTGCAATGTAAAGAGGAGCTGACAAGTAAGGATATATAGCAAGTCGAGCCTGAATGTAATTTGTCTGCTAGCTGTAAAAGCAATTGTCTGAATAGCTAATCCACCAGAAAAAAAAAGATTAGGGTTAGTTAAAGCATCAGATGCTGGACAAGAGTTATGATTGCAGAACAGAATAATGCAGGTGGACTATGCATTAAAACAAATACAGGTGTTGCTTCTTAAAACTGATGACCTGGAAATAAGTGAAGATGTTCATATCTTTGTATGTTTGGTATTCCTGAAAATCTCGAGAAAAAGACCCTATTTTGTTTCTGTAAAACTGGTTTCCACTGGACTTAAGGAGAAAATTTGGTCAGCTACAGATTGAAAAAGTACATTGTTCTCAGCCACCCAAACAACTGGAACAGAATAGTTCAAGACTTCTGGTGGTGAAGTTTCTATCTTTTAGACAGAAGTTGTTTTGAAAGCAGCATGGACAGAAGTCTTCTGTACTACAATTGAACTAGATTTGCCTTCAGCCATGACTATTCAAGAGTAGAGAAAGAAACTCCATCCAGTACTGGCTTTGCTAAAACAAAATGGACTGAAGCTGAGTATGCAATATCGTCATACTGTGCAACTGTGGTTTATTGCAAAATTATGTTCTTTCAAGGATCCATATTCTGGACAAGAAGACTTGGAAAAGCTGTATACTGTTTAGGATCCACTAGAAATGGAAATCTGCTCAGCCAGGACACGTGTGCTTTTTCATTGTTTGGGATAGCTGCTATACAGGGCCGGCCTCCCGGTTTTATAAAAAGGATAGCTGTGCATTTTTAGACTGTGTGTTAGAAAATGGACCATTATTCACACAGAAGCATTATTTCTGGGACTTTTTCTGAAAATTATTACATTGTATCTTTTTATGCTTCTCCTTACTTTTAATTCCCTGTCATCTATCTCTCTATCTATATGTCAATATATCCATCTATTTACCTATGTATCTGTTGTGGCTATCAACAAACATATGTTATTAATAACTGATCTCTTTAGAAGCTTTTATAAAAAGAATAATTGAATTAATTATATTATAGTATCAGGCTGGTAATTGAGATGTGTACTTGCCTGCTCTGAATTTTACAGGTTCACCTTTTCACTTCTTAGTACTGTGGTACTGGGCAATCTGTCACATTACCTTTAAGAGCTCAGTCCCACTGGGAGTAAGAGTGCTCTTTCTTTGAGTGCCAGTAGTATAAAATCTGGTTATGGAAGCAACCTTCAGTGATACTGGAGTTTTCCATTTTCTTCAATGTTGTGCAAACTCAGATTAGATATAAATCTGGGGGTATAGGAGTATCTTCCCAAATGGGGATTACAGGATTGGTCCTTTCCAACAAAAATACTCTCATGTTTGCTGAAAGTGGTTTCAGTGGGTAGGTTTTGTAGGATCAGTGCTCAGATAAATGATTTGCTGATTCATTGACATGAATCTAACAAATAAGCCTTTGAAATTATTGTGCAATTCAATAATATTCACCTCCCCTAATCTAGAAGAGGCAACCCACTATAACCCAGGGGAGAATTTATGACTACCTGTCCAATTGGTAAGATGAATTTACAAAGTGGTCAGTATACTGCCTTTTTTACATATAGGGAGAACGTGTTCCACATGAATAGAGTGTGTGGGGTTAGGTGTATATCCTGTAAGTGATTCTGGTTCATTTGTTGATGTCATTTGAGATCCTTGGTATCATTGTTTGAGGAGATGATGGATCTGTTTTTGTACAGGAAGTTGAAAAGGTCATTTTCAACATAGGCAGATTTTACACCCTGTCAGAGTTTACTTGTATGGGATTTTATTCCTAACTGCTGGGATAAGAAACTTCAACTAGTATAGCTACCCTTTACCCACCAGGCTTTTAGGAGTGAAGTATGTCATCTGCTTTGGGAGTCACTTGTTTTACTGTAAATATTTGCACCAGATGGATTGTTTATATAGATTTGCCTTCCAGCTGTTGTCTTGGAAGTATCCTCAGCTGGGTGGAATATTCTGAGTAATATTTGGGTAGCAAAACCAGTAGTCAGAAAGAGTTCACAGGAGGATATTTTAAAGTTCCACCAGGAGGGTTGCCACTGCATGTTAGATCGGATAAATATGGTCCATAGTGATGGCTTGTTGTTTGCATCATTAATGCTTGGTGTTACCTGAAGTGTATATGAATGTGTTCACTCAGTGTTAATGGGGTAAACTCCAGTTAAATGGTACAAATGTGACATTATATGCAGCAGAAGTAGGTGGCCCTACTACTTCTTCAAGAACACATTTAGGGGATACTGAGCATATTAAGCCTGGGAAAAGTGATCACTAAGGGTGTTTAGGAGTGCAATGGCTTATTTTATTATTAACCACCTTGAAACCCAGTTCAGCCACTCAATTCTGTGTGCTTGCTCAAGAATTTATCAGCCCAACAACATCCCTGTTGAAAACTTTTATCAAAAACCACCTTACAGTACAGCAAAACAGTGTTTAAGTAGTGCCATGGGTCTCCACACTGAAAGCAGCACCACAAGAAAACTTTAAAGTCCTTCTCTATTACTCCTATGTCATGTTTAGCCTGAAGATTGATTCCTTGCAGATTATCAGCTCAACAACGTCCATGTTGAAAACTTTTATCAAAGAAACACCTTATAGTACTGCAAAACAGTGTTTTAATAGTGCCATGGGTCTCTGTACTGAAAGCAGCACCACAAAAAAAGTTTAAAGTCCTTATCTATTACTCCTGTGTCATGTTTAACCTGAAGACTGATTCCTTGCAGAATAGGGGCATTTTTCCTAATTGTTTACTTACTGTATACTTGCTAATTCATTATTTAGCTTTATACTTAGTAGTTGTCTATTAGCTTGCTGTCTAGCAAACACGTAGCTCAAAGATTCCTCCAGAACCTCTAGCTCGGTCATCTGTATCCTAACCTCTTTTTGTTTTCGTCTTTATTGATACCTGAGCTAGCTTCATTGCATTAACTTTTACAGCCACTACTGCTGATTATTGCTTCTTCTACAATAACATTTCTGCAAATAAAACAATTTGTGGCTGCATATTTTTTTTGGAGCTGTACTAAGTCATAGGGATGTAGACAGATATTTCATGTTAAAGTCACAATTTTTTACCATTACCAGGCCAGTCTCAAATAATTAAATAACAGTGTGCTGACTCAGGCAAGGAATGGTTTTGTTAAACATTGTCCTTCTTGAAATTGGATCACTTACCTTTTCTGCTGTTTCTGATTATTTTTCATTCACTCCCCACCACTGTCGTGAGGCAGCCAATTACCTCAATCAGTTTCTAAGTTTCCTGAGCCCCACCTACCTGTCCCATAATACTTTTCACTATTTTTAAGCCAAATACTTAAATTTTGTATTTATTTTTATTATTAAGCCCCCTGTAAGCCAGTATGGTCACTCAATTCTCCCCATTTAGCTGTGTGCTTGTTCAAGAATGTAAGTAATTTCTGGCTGCCATTATTTGCAAGAATCCATGTTTCTGGGAATTGTTCAATGAAATGTATTAGGGTTTTTCATCTCTGTTTATAGTGTCAGGGTATTACCTGTAGTACACTGTCTAAGTGCTTGTTTTTCTTGTGTTAGTTTTATTGCAGTCCGTTACTTGCTATTGTTATACAACTACCCTCCTAAGACTGTTTCCTAGTTAGAAACTGTGTTGTTTAAATGGATTTTGAAACACTGTTATCTGCCACAGTTGTGAGACACTTGAATTGAACTATACCTATAGACATTGTTACATTATAGCAAGATATCTTTACCAGAGTTTTGTTAGTTCATGCACTGTTTGTCATTGCCACTAGCCCTGTTTGCTTGACTTGCTGCTTATATAATTGTTCATTATTTTGCTGGATGATTTTTCTGTTCTTTATCTTACTCTCTCACCATCCTCCTGCTGTATAGATTTCCATACGCCATTTCATATAGCTCTTCCTGTGCTAATCCCTCTGATTCTATATTCCATTCTTTTCTTCTATTTCTGATCTAATATTTCATTTCTTTTTTCTTCTAACTTGCCTCACAATACACTAAGTTTGGATTTTAGTTTTACTCTATAACCTGTGACCTCAATATCTGCTTATTAATTATAGCATTGTCATTTGTTTTCCCCACAGTTATCAGCCCAACAACTTCTCTGTTGAAAACGTTTATCAAAAAACACCTTACATTACTGCAAAACAGTGTTTAAGCAGTGTCACAGGTGTTCGTACTGAAAGCAGCACCACAAAAAATTTAAAGTCCTCTAGTACTTCTATGTCATGTTTAACCTGAAGACTGATTCCTTGCAGAGTAGAGGTATTATTCCTTATTTGTTTATTCACTACATATTCTCTTTGTCCTGAATCTGTACTTGATAATCCATTATTTAGTTTATACTTAGCAGTTGTCTGTTGGCTTGCTGTCTAGCGAGCAAACAGCTCAAGGACCCCCCCAACCTCTAGCTCAGTTGTCAGTATCCTAATCACTTTTTGTTTTCTTCTTTATCCATACCTGATCTAACTTCATTGGTCTAAAGTTTATGGCCACTACTGCTAATTATTGCTTCTTCTCCAATAACATTTCTGCAACTAAAACAATTTGTGGCTGCATAATGTTTTGGAGCTGTACTAAGTTGTAGGGACATAGACAGTTTTTTTCTGTTAATTCACATTTTTTTACCATTACTAGGCAGGTCTCAAATAATTAAATAAATGATTAAATAATGCTATGCTGACTCAGGCAAGGACTGTTTTATCTTAGACATTCTCCTTGAAATTGGATCACTTATCTTTTCTGCTGTTCATGATTGGTTTTCATTCACTCCTCACTATTGTCACGAGTCAGCCTGCTTCATTACCCTACCCTACCCCCAATTCCCTCCCACCCCATTACTCCTAAACGTATAATCAAATGACCCCACCCACTTTGCTAAACCAACCAACCACAACCCATGCAATTACCTTCCTGCCTATCAATGCCCATTCCACTTCCCTCCTTCACATACTGCCTACTATAATTTTTGACCACTACTCTGCTATCCAGTTACTACCCATACTATACTATATCAACATACATCTTATTTCCTACACTACATCTCTCTCTACTACTAACTCACCATGTTTTAATTCCACTATACCTTATATGCCATATCCTTCCTACACCATCCTTCCTAGTTTAATACTTTAATCACTCTTTACTCCACTTCACCTTTTCCTTAAATCACACTCCCCTTGTACCCATCTGTACTGCAACTCAACCATAAACTTTCTTTTTCTTAAATTCTTCATCCCATCTTTCCCACTATGCCTCCTTCTAACATACCCATATTGCTTTTCTCTCATTTCATCATGCTTTTCTTTTTACTATTACATCTCACTCCACCCAACCCCATATTTATTTGCCCAAATACTTTTCAGCTACAACCTTCTTATCTAGCCAGTCTGAAAGCTACACAGACCTATCTCCTAACCTCTATAAAACAAATCACCTTCACCTATACAAAGTGAAAATTCTTCACTAAAAAGCATATCCTCTTTATTCCATTAAATAATACTACCATCTACTTTCAGGCTTACCTTGCTAAATCTATCAGAAACAGCTTTTGTTTTACTCATTCAGGTATACTACCTTACCCCTATGTGGAGACATTCACCCCAATACAGAGCCCACTTCAACTAATTCATCCACACTACCTTACACAAACAATTCCTGCAAATCCTTATATATGGTTACACTAAGTTTCCAAAATATTCATAATTAAATTTTTGACTTTCACGCATGGATTGCCCACAGTCAACCAGACAACACTTTTGCTACTGAGACCACTCTAAAACCTTATATAAAGGACTCTGAATTTCTCCCTCCAGGGTTTGAAACAATAAGATCTGATAGGCCCCATAAAAAGGAGGTGGTGTTGCACTGCTTTTTCCTAATACCTACAATATAGTTCCCTACACAAATACTGTTCTGCAGTTTTCTAATGCCAAAATTCTTATTTCTTTCCTAAAAATGAATAACTGTTAAACATTGTATATCATAGTTCTATACATACCCCTGGCAACAACATACATATACTGGAAGAGATCCTTAAAAATGAAACTGTCATTCTGGGCAAGGTTAATATAAACTGGTTAAACTTCTGCTCTAATGTCCCATCTTCAAATATTAACCTATTTAATTTCATTCAACCTATCACTTCTCCAACCAAATTTAACAGGAGCAGTATGGATGGCTCCATCTTAGACTAGATTTTGGTTACTGAACCAAATAAAATATCCTCAACGGATACACTCCCAAATGTCCTTAGTGATCACCTCCCTGCTTTTGTTTGCCAAACTGCTCCCTCCTTTCAAAATCAACATCAGTATAAACAAATAAGGAACCTGACTAAATTTAATCCACTGACCTTCATCAATACCCTAAAAAAAGATGAACTGGTGCATGCTATAAACCCTCAGTCTAGATGATGCAGTCAACTACTTTAATACATTTCTAGAAACGCTAATCCTTACACCCCTTCATGTAAAGAGGATCAAAACAAACCATGCCCTGTGGCTGAATAAACTTATCCAGGGAAAAAAATGGAAGCAACGGCTAACAGATAAAAATCCTCCAGACCTGCTGAAATGTAAACACCTTTGCAGCCAAGTAAAAATAGAAGTCAACAAAGAGAAAAAAGAACATTATCAAAAACTTCAAACCAACCATAAACAGAACCCCAAAAACTTCTGGGCATCTGTTATATCACTATTAAATCCAGGCACAAAGTGCAACCCATGTCCACATCCTGACAAAACACCTCAAGAAATAGCAAGTCTCTTTAATTCTCACTTCTTCAATACTATAGCACACATCACTGCTAATTTTCCCCAAGCACACTATGGCATATGCTATACTGGCCCATCAAAACTATTCTCTTATTCCCACTCCCCTTCCGTTATGCCCTCCTGTCATTACCATTAAGCCACAACCCATTCTACACATACATTCACAGTTAATCCCATTACAGCCATACAATAAAAATATTATTTCTCAAACTCAACTATTGCTCTAATGCACCTGACAACTTACCCACAGAATATCTAAAACTAGCAGCCATAACTATTGCCTACACTATCAGTATACTTCTTAATAGAGGCATCCTAGAATCCTATGTCCCAAAAATTTGGCAACACTACCGATATCTCAAACTACCAGCCTACAGCCATTCTTTCTCCTATCACCAAGATCCTAGAAAAAGGTATACATATTCAACTTCTAAACTTTCTACTTAACAACCAAATCCTATCTTCCACAAAACATGGATTTAGACCAGGCCATAGTACTACAACTGCTCTAATATACTTTATGGATACAGTTAATAGAGCCCAAGACACTGGTAAAATTGTCTCTTCTGTATTTCTAGACCTATCAAAAGCTTTTGAAACAGTCTCTCACCCCTACTTCAACCCATCTCTCAATATTAGGCCTTCCCCCCTCACTCAACTGGTTCTCAAGTTACCTGTCAGTTAGACAACAGACTGTTAAATTACAACACTGCCTTTCTCCATATCCTAATACAGCTACATGGGTTCCCACGGTTCAATACTAGGACTCCCTCCTAGTTAGCATCTTCATCAATAGTCTCCATTATTCATTCAGTCAGGGATCTCTTATTCAATATGCAGATGACTTGACTATTATATGTTCTGCTGACTCCATGTCTGCTCTTCAACATATCACTCAAATGGCTTTTACCGTCACAAAGACCTGATTGTACAATAATCATCTGCCCCTTAATCCAAACAAAACCAAGCTAATTCTATTCACTCCCAAGAAGACAACCCCCTTAAACAAAGTCAAGTTCACTATACATTCTCAAAGTAACACAACAATTGACACTGTTACTCACATGAAACTACTGGTAGTAATTATAGATGAAAATCTGAAACTTGACCTGCATATACAACACAACATCAGCAAAACACACCAAAATCTAAGCATTCTCTTTAGACATAAACATTCCTTAGCCCTTCTACTAAACAAGCCCTTGTTACCAATTACCTACTACCCTCTCTCATCTATGGCACCCCTCTACTTACCAATCTCCAATCCTCCCCAGAAACTAAGCTTGAGACATGGCACGACAAACAAAAGAATACAGAAACAAAAAGCTGGGAACTAAGACAGCACACTGGACTTTAATAAAATAAAGCAAATAAAATGCACAGTACGATGAAGCCCTTTTAGTCTAGTCGATGACTAGACTTCTTCAGATAATGTGCAACACAATTTCTCTTAAATACTTTTTCCTTGCTCCACATTAATTGATTACTTAATTCCAAAAGTTCAATTCCTAATTAATTGGTTATGTATCTCAATGCAGCAAAAACAATAGTACATAATATATAAACACAGTGCTTAAGTTAATACAATATCTGTAGTAATTCTTTGCCTACCACTTGAAAAAATGGTGAATGTAAATAACAAATAACAATTAACTAATTTCTTAATACATCTGTTGATTTTAGTAAAAAATCAACATAAAAGTAGAATTTTGTATATCTGAGTATGTGTGTGTAAATGTAAATATTTTACCACAAACCAAAAAGTAAAAAGTTTTTGGTTTGTGGTAAAAAATGTACATTTACACACACATTCTTATATATACATAGTTCTACTTTTATTGTTATCTGAAGAAGTCTAGTCATTGACTAGATGAAAAGTGCTTCATCGTACTGTGCATTTTATTTGCTTTTATTTATTTTATTAAAGTCCAGTATGCTGTCTTAGTTCCCGGATTTTTGTTTCTGTATTCTTAAGCTTGAGACATGTTATAATGAAATTGCCAAGTTTGCTACAAACGCCAAATTATTCTACCCATCACTGTACTGCTCTACACTCCCTGAACTGGCTAGAACTTCCACACTACCTCTCCTACCTGCAATTAACAACAGCACACAAAATAATTTTTAAACCATTAGGCTGTCCTGCTCTTAGTTTGATATTTAGTTACTACCATCCAAAGAAGCCTCTCAGATCTGAGAACCAGCACCTTTTACAGGTTCACAAACCTAACTTACCAGCCCGCCAGCTTCTTTATTCATGCTCTGCAGCCAGAATTTGGAACACCCTACCAATAATTATTAAGACTACTCAAAATCTTGCTTCTTTAAAAACTTCTCTGTGAGGTTACCAATCTTCTATCTGGAACTGCATTTACACCAAGTTTCCACCCTTCAAAACCTGACTGCCTTTATTTAATGATGGTATTAATTTTTCTATATCCACAATCAACTAATGTCAGGTGAAAACCTCACTACTTTAATGTCAGAAAGATTTATGTAATGTTAACCTTTTTTACTTATTTTTTTTACTATTATCTTACCCTGTTTCACAGTTTTGTATTTTAGTTGTACTTAATTTTTCAATTTCTGTTTAACATTTACTTTAATTAATTGTTAACTATTTGCCTATGTTGCACATACTCTGAAACTTATTCATATTGTTTGTACTCTCCTGTATGTACAAGTTATTGTGAAGCTTTTCTCCCCAGGTATCCAATAAAAATGGGATCTTAACAGCCGAGTGGACTATCTTGGTGAACAAACGCAAAAGTTAAATATGGTCTGATAGGACACGAGTGCTAGTAGACTTTAAATTATATCAGGAAAGCAGACCTTTGAGTTTCAAAAACATATTTTTTACCCAAAGGCTCTTCAATAAAACCAGTAAGGCTCAGTGTACTGAATTCTTTTTAGAAATAGCTGAGAGGAGTTTGACATTAAGGGGTGATTTTTAACCTTTTTTCAACTTTCTTCAAGTCCAGTCAATAGTTCTACAGTTAAACAAAGCAGTTTCTACTAGAATACTAACCATATTTATTCCCAGAAAGTTTTAACAGTAGGGGTTGGCAATATTTTAAAGATCAATCCAGTTTATTCTATACCAGTTATTCACTGTGGGCAGTATATATATTAGAAGCAATAATATTTGGTGGTTTGATTCTCTCTTAGAACGGGTGTCTGGCTGGACTATAGCGTCAACAATTCTTTCGGATTATTCAGCTATTCTTCTTTTTTTCTGCAGCTAATATCTCCCCAGATGACTCCTGTGAAATTCTGGTGTCTGAGTGAAGTGAATCTAAAGTATCTTAAACCTGTAAAGTTTATCTCAGAGATAAACAGTGAAATTATTGAATTCAATTTTGTTTAGAAGTTCTCTTCCTCTTTGCTCTGAGCTCTACATTTACATTTGAAAGAAATAACACTGACAAGGTTAACAAGTGGAAGAAGGATTTAAATGAAATGTAGGACACAATGTATCATCTGATGATGTATAAGAAACAGATGCAGGGAATGGTTGAAAGTAGGAGACTGAAATGCTTATGAAAATACTGACCTTGCTTTTTCAGAAAAACAACACAGGCCCACTTAGAGATGCTAAGGTGGTATTATAAGGTTTTCTCACCACAAATGGTTAGAAACATAGCCATGAAAGTGATAAAGAGTACAGTTAGGCATACCATTATATCTAGTAATACTGGTAAACCAAAAGTACTAATAAGTACAATGATATCAGAAGAGAAGCAAAATGCTGTTCAAACAGAGTTTGCCCATACTTTTTAGGGAAGTTGCAAATAATAACCCTTACTAAAGAGGAGAAGGAGGCCTTTCTAGACCGATTTACAGTTAATAAATTGCAGTTACACATTAAGAGGCTCAAAATGAGAGTGACACCACAGCCTGATGGCCTAACTAATTTGGTATTCCTACATAAAGGTGAACCCATGCAACTGGACTACCTGGGGTTTGTTAGAATACAATGATTACAGGAAAATGTCACCCTTCATGGCATACAGTCACTACCTCTTCTCAGTGTGGGGTATACATTTTTACATCTTGTTCTGAGTACATTGATTAGAAAAAAAATGATTAGCAGATTGGTGCATGCAGATCAGTGAATAGTATTATAAAATTAGAGCACTATTGATGCTCTAACATGAGTTTCCCTATTGCTGGATGACATCTGCAGCTGGTACTTGCTAGTGGTCTTAGAGAAAATTGGATTCCTCTCTTGAGTGTATGGTTCTGTTATACTGCATATAGCAAGGTGTCTTTACAATTGTTACAAATGAAAAGTTTATTTTGGAACCAAATAACTGGACTGAGGGACAAGGCAACACTTGTTTTGATGAGAGATATCACCTGGAATGATGGGGAACTGTTTTAAAGATTTTTTTCATTCTTAAAGAGATTTATAAATACATTGATTACTTATAGCTCATTATAACACTGCTGGCAATGCCAATTTGATGTGCACTAAATCCATCATTATTTATTATGGTAGCAAAGTGTTTAACACTTATAAGAATCTTACTTACATAGTGTCCATAGTTTCCTATGTACTACAACAACAAATTGTACATTTCTGACTAGCATATTTAGGTTCTGCCACCACTAAGCAAAAGTTCTTCCTCTGCCAGCTTCCTTGGTTAAAATTCATCCACTTGGGTTAGTTCACTTCTGGGTATACCACCCTTAGATTCTGAATCCCTTGCAGCCCCCCAACCCCCCCCCCAGTGTGATCCATGCTGTGAGATGACACCCAAATAAATGGCAGTCGCAATTCCCATTGCAGTTTCTACAGGGAGTCAACACTGAAAGTGGGTCAGCACCAGGCCAGAGCACCAAATTAGATAGGCCATAACTGTGGCTTATAGGGTTTAAGTACTACAACATATAATAGACAGCTGGATAAGCAATAACTTTTTTTGTCTGGGGAAATAGCTAACATTTTTACATCACTTCCCAAAGTTTTTTTTTATTCAAATGTTGCAGTTCCTGTTAATTACCATTGATTTGCTTATTTACTTTCAAAGATGCAAGCCATAAATTTATTCAACCATTCCGGAATACACTTCAGTATAGGCCTTGTGCTAATGTTGTCAAAATATAGACATAAACATGCAACAGGCATGGTACGGTATTCCTAAATGCATTTACTATTTTCTTTTATGCTAACCCATCCAATGTATATGCCTTGCAGTCATACTTTCAAGAGATGTCAGTTATTGATTAAATGATACTATGGCAAATTAATACTCAACTGTGTGGACAGTAAACTACTGTATATCCTGTTTAGGGCTTGTAATCTATCTGCCCCTCCTGGCAAAGAATAGCTTACCTGATATGTAAAATCAGAAAAAAAAGAGATTTCCTATAATGACTTTGTTGAGCACAAACAGCTATGGGATCAGCTAAATACATCTTTTGTTAATATCTTTTACATGTTCCTTTATCCACACTTTGACTTTATGTTGTATCTGCTCTATGCAACATTCTGGGTATGTTGCAATTACATCTTTCCCCATAGACTATCATATCTGACTGAAGGTGAAAATATGCAAAACTAATATTAGAATTACCCTACAAGGCATACTTACATGTATTACATCTTTCATACATATATATTCCTACTTACAGATCTAACTTTTTCTCCAGTGGGATATTAAATGACAAAGTTCACCCAAATGTAATACTTTTATAAAAGGAAATGATGGGAATTTAGGAAAGACTTATTTTAATCTATTGTACATTTGTAATATATGCCAGTTTCTTCTTCATACAAAATTCCAGTATACTTTATCTCACGATATACTAAGAATAAGTATACTCACTGTAGTAACCTATTAGTAATTTCCTCTGAGATTCTTTCATAAGCTATACCAAAAATAATATTTCTAGCTCTTATGAATTCTCTGACTGTTAATGAACGTATTAGATTATGTGGATGTATATTTTCTGCACTGAGAAATGTATTAGCTGTTGTTTTCTTTCTACATAAACTAATTATAATATATATTCTGACTGCAACTCTCATTGCAATAAAAATGAGCAACTTACCCAGTTATTTCACTTTTAAACCCAATCCCGTATTCATTTCTATTTAAGTAGCAGACATAATATTTTGCATGAGTGGGATTTCCTTTAACAAAGTCAATAAAACATCTATACATTTCACATTTGTAATTAATCAGTTTCTAGAAAATGCAAGGTTATATATAAATTTCATTTCAAATTTTGCTATAAAGTGGGTGAATGGATTTCCTGTTACACAGCCTCTAATTTGCAAAAACAGTCTTATCCTCTAATTTAAATACATTGTGTAAAAATAACTATATAAAGGAAAAACAAACAATTCTGCTATCAAACAGCATGTTACTACACAAATAGCCATTGTAAGCAATGCATGAAGAATGATAGCACACAAGGTCTTCACATCTAAGCTAAGCTAATGATATTCTTTCCACTTTACATCTTTAAACCTATCTGCTACTTTTGTGTCTTTAACAAAATGTATTAACAAATTTCTTTAATATATTATCTAACAACAAATGTACATTTTACAAGTAATGTCCAGTGTGTGATTTTATAAGGATGACTTGAGGGGTATTCCCAATCTATGTCCACTTTAAATAGTAAATAAATTGCATATTATGGATGCTTTCCTTCATACAGCAAAATAAAAACCTGTTAATCCAAGAAGCCAAGCATTACCCCCACCCCCCCATTCAGCATGCCCCTGCTTGCACTTATCAAGGGTATCAGAACTTGTCAGAGATTTGGGATGCATGGCTAGGCATAAAAAGGACCCTGTGGTCATTAGCCTGGTATATACCTTTGAACCTATGACCTTATAAATTTATCAGTTTGTTGTTATATTCACTCAAACAATATAATTCATAGCCTGATACAGCATTATTCAATATTGTATAAACCATTTTCAAATATCTCTATCTATTTAAAGCACCACACTCCCATCTTTATCTGGTTTGCATATCATCATTTTCTGTTTTGCTTGCTGATTTTTTTTTAAGCTAGCCATTCTCCCCTACTTAAATTATTTTCCCCTGTTTTATGTGTTAAAACTGTATCTCTTATACCAGCTCTACACTGAAGTACTAAACTATTAATCACATGATTTTTCATTGGCAGTGTTTCTTTTTTTCATAGCCCAAACCCAAGTTATTATAAAACAAATTTTCTTCATTAGAATTAAAATAAACATCACCAACTGAAAAATAATCAAATTCATTGCAGGAATTAGCATGTAAGTTAAGCCAATCATCCTCAGCGCTACTCTTTGAAGCCACAAAGATATCTTGTGTTAAATTGAGTCTTCAAGGTTATTAAAAAAATTCTTGATGAAACAAAGACGTTTGATTTTTATATTATCCGGTGTAGTTACAAATCTGACCCACTTATAAAGTAAACTTTAACAATCACTGTTAACTTCAAAGTCAGATAAATTCAGTATCTTTACAACACTTGTATTATTTAATGTCTGCTACCGTGTCACACATCTCATACCTGAAAACACCTCTTCCCCATTACTTTGGTTTCTGCTATATAACCTTTCTCATTTTTGCATATTATTGCATATTTCAGTTCCAGTTTCTAAATTTTCAAAGGAAAGTAAATGATTAATTACTCAATTAGAGGAAGTAGGCATTGAACTAGAAACATAGTTAGACTGGCCCTTCCCATTTGTGACTTCTTGGCCATATGACAGCAGTATGACGTCATTGCCACAGAAACAGTCTATTGTTTTCCTAGTCCTCATGATGTCTCATTATTTTATTCATTTTCTACTTTTTTTACTTCTTTTTCTTTATGCTTATCACATCATCTCTGTATTTCATATAATGCCTGCTTGAAAAATAGAGGATGAGGATTTCATACCAGTCTTTCATATTTAAGCTCTTTATATTCCACCAGTTTCTCAAGCCTGCCTCTTGAACCCTCTAGACTGGCTTGTTTTCATCTTTCTAGAAGACAACTAACAACTGTGGAAAGGAAATAAGCAAGTCATTTATATACCAGCAAGACTTTTAAACAGCTGTCAATGCAGCCCATTGCTGTATGAGTTATGGTGCTAATGTGCTGTAAAAACAGCAGCTGCTGTGTAAGTGGTTCATAGGTTAGTGCTAAGCTAACTGCCCTTGCGAACCATTGTAAGCCTAGCCAATTATCCCTTGTGAGACTCAAACCCTCCACATTGTGTTTGTAAGGCAAACACCTTAACCATTAGGCCACCCTCCCACAAGTACATAATAAAAGAGTGTGTGTGTGTGTGTATGTGTGTGTGTGTGTGTGTGTCTGTGTGTGTGTGTGTGTGTGTGTGTGTTTTGCATGTGTGTTTCAGCAAGTTTTTGAGAATGTACATGGTTGCACATGCATATTTGTGTGTGTGCATGTTCACATATGCAGGTTTATGTGAATGCCTGTGCAAGTTTGAGTAAGCACATGCATATGTGTGTGTGTATGGGGATGTAGATGCACACACACACACACACACACACACACACACACACACACACACTCACATATATATATATATATATATATATATATATATATATATATATATATATATATATATATATATATATATATATATATATATATATATATATGTATACATGACTATGTATGCATGTGCCTAAATGTGTGCACACAATTGTGTGTGCATGTTCATGCCAGTGTATGCATGCATGTATGTGATAGGTGCTGATATACACAGGTTTGGTGCTACACTGCCACACTAGTAGTGATAGTGTTATATGACAGATAGCTCAGAAAACTGAGCTAATTTTATGTCTGTGTGTTTTGGAGGGTGATCACAAGCTTCCTATCCATATCTACACTGTGATATTGCAACTTCTATCTTCTGTAATCGGCCTTAGTGTGCAACACAATTGTTTGGGAAGTGCGTTACTGCTCTTATTCATGCTGTTTACCATGGGTCTTTATCATATTATCGAACCTCATTGAGCACCTTTTCATTGACCTATTCTCATTGAAACCTGAATTCAAGAAACAGTTGTTCCATCAACCTTTTTCCCATGGTAAGTAACCAGTGGGCCATCATCAGGAATTTGCCCTTTTCCCTAATGGAGTGCGATCTTGGACTTTGGTACATTTAGTTGGGCGGAGTGGGTTATACATTTTTCTGTTTTTGATATGGTCATTAGGTTGGCCCACTGGTTACTTACCATGGGAAAAAGTTTGATGGAACCATCATTCAATGAATTCAGGTTTCGATGAAAACAGGTCGATGAAGAGGTGTTCGATGGATTGAGGTTTTAATAATATGATATAGACCCACTTAACATTGTAGCCATAGTACATTGCTGTCTCTGAGTCAGACTACAGACATTGCGGACCACTCACTGAGCCTCACATACTATGTACTATATAAAGGTACAGTTAGCCACAGACAGTCATTCAATTGTAGGGCAGGATGTGGGTAAATGTCCTCCCACCTCACAACACACTTAATTTTTACCCAAGCTTTACAAAGGAATATTCCTTTGCCCCTTTTGTATCAGACTGTGTGGTGTATTTTAAGTCTCCTTCCTTTTGCTGTAGTATTCCACTATACTGTTGAAATAAATGCCTTTACATAGGTAACCCTTAAACAGCAGCTATACACCATTATAGCACTCTTTAACATGTAGATCAGTAACAGAATATAATGAAGATGATTTCAGCAGCCACCTGGAGCACATAGCTCTGGAAGTGACCAGTGGACCTGTGTCCAGTTACCCAATATACTTTCTATGATCTATCATCTAAAAAGAAATATTTAAAAAAATATATTTTTAAGTATGTGGCAACATTGTTACCAGCATCTGACACATTAGACAATAGCAGTAGAGAAACACCACACCCAATGATAAATGATTTTACAAGCAGCTCATTAATAAATTTGACTCTTCTGGCCACAGGCCATATTTTTATAATTACTGACTTGGCATAACTTATAGTGAACTTTTATTTGATCCAATAGATGTTACCTATGTAGCATTCACTTTTTGTAGCCATGAAACATAATGTTGCATTGGCAATTACCCCTGACAGTCTGGGTTTCTTTCTAAAGCATTACAATAAAAGTTAATATCCAGCAGGTATTTTGGTCACAACTATTTTTGATGTTGTGATCTCTGTATTGTCAGACCTTGTTTTACATAGTTTCCATTATGTCATGTGAGCATTTTTCTATTATTGGTTCAATTTTGCTTTCTTTCTTTCTTTCTTTCTCATACCAAACACTTGATTATCCTGTTTTAGCATCTGCCCGAGTAATTCAGACCAAAATGTTCCATTCTTAACTATTAGTCTAATGCTCTAGGCCACCACCTATCTAGCAATGTGTTTAGCTGTGCTTAGGTACAGCATATGTTTATTTCAGTCTAATAATGCCACGCAATTGCGATACATGCACTTATGATTTGAGTTAAAGTGATTCGGTCATGTTTGTAGGCACATTGTGGCATCTACTGGGTTAAGAGCCATGGCTCATGCATACTCTTCTACTGTTTCATTTATTTAAAACATTTTTAACAAAAAAAGAATCTTAAACCTTTCATTAAATCATGGCCTAAATTTAGTAGATCTTTCCGTGACATCACAGTAATCAAACCACAAAGTGCATCTATAAACTTTAATGGACACATTCCTGTGCATATGTGGTGGTAAGACGATTAAAGTCAATGGAGGCCCTTCATCCTTTCCCAGTGTTGATAACACTGAAACAAAAGTTTACATTTTATCCTTGGTTGCATCCAGATAGGTAAAGTGGTATTTTAAAAGGTTTTGTTCCCCAAAAGCCCACAGCTAAAACATTTGCTGATGTGAATAAAGTTCTGTTTGGCTCTTCTTACACCACATATCGTAGATGCCACATATACCTCTCAACCTCTTACAGCAAGAAATCAGGACAAAGCCATAAATAAAAGTGTAAAACCCCAAAAGTAGTATTAACACAAACCAAGAAACTGAAAACGGATCCAAGCAGTGTGGAGAAACAAAAAACAATACTGGCAGTAACAGGACAGTCTTTTATTCAGTGAAGCGCTTTTCGTCTGCAAACATATGCAGACTTCTTCAGACAATGAAACACTTACAACTAAAACACTTAAATAGTGCTAAGCTCATCAGTAATGGCCAATCACATAAAGACAACCTATTTTGAACTTTTAAAATTGGTTAATCTCACTGATACAATTAAAATCTGAAAATAATTCAGATAAAGCAACCTACTAAATTGCATAACATGATAAATAAAAGTGTGCCAAAGGCCCAAAATTAGGGACGATTTTTAAATATTGTTCTTGCAAACTTATAAAGTTGATAGAATAAGAGGTTTTGTATCAACATGAATTTTCTAAAGGATATGAAGTCCAATACTCAAATATCTGTCATTATTTTCTAGCTTCAATCTTTAATAATTTGCCACTAATTTCCCAGAAAACCACAATTTTATGAAAAATGGACCAAAATCTGAAGCAAAAATCTGGACATTCTGTGAAAATCTGTATAGTTGAGAGGTATGATACCACATGTCATAGAAAGGTAAGAAGCCAGCTATGGTCAATTCATTTTAACATTATAGATACACTGCAGTAGTGCATCTTTTCATTAAACACAATGATGTAGCACAGCTACACGACACAGCATTACATTTTTAGAAGATTAATATTAAATTGCTGTGTATAAATCTGCTGTGTTGCAGGAATAATTCTGACAGCAATATATCCAAAAAAAGCAAGCAAGCAGAAAATAAAATTCTATGTGTTTTCAATTGAATACAAGTTCACAGAGTCATTTTCTTGTAGTCATTTATTTATTTAAGGTATGTATTTATTTATTAAGTTTCCTAACTGGGGTAGTGGACTAATCCAACAGAAGCCATTTCAGCCACGGGTCTATATTAGCTCGGCAAATGTTTATTTCAGAGAACACTATTCTGTCAACCCCTATTCAGCATAATTCACTTCCACAATTTGATGAATTTATTAAGGGCAAGGAAGCAGTTGGCCAGCTACACAACTTTGCCCTTTTCCTCACTGTAGTGTGATCTCAGAATTGGCATATATAGTTAGGGGGAGTGCGGGGTGAAGCCCCCCACTTGGGTGGGTTTGATTTTGTTAGTTGTGGGTTCCGTTGTGCTGTGGGGCAATTGTTTCCTTGCCCCTGGTAAATTCCGCAAATCGTGGAAGTGAATTTCATTGAATAGGGGTCGATAGAATGGTGTTCACTGAAATAAACTTTTGGTCAACTAATATAGACCCTTCAGCCACAGCTCACATGACCATGGCAAGAAGAAGAATGATACACACAGACAGAAAATTAGCCACGACAAATAAAATGAACATTTGAATGCAGGTAGGTATGGATAGCAGATCCAGTTGTAATGAAACATTTGATAGGCTGTAGGATAGTCGACTAATACACCAGAGATTTGCCAGCTATGTGGAATATGTACAGAAATTAAGGCAGATGTTTACATGTAGTGCTTATATTACAAGTAGTGTGCGTCTAAGTGTTGGGGCGAAACTCATGGTGAATTATGTATTAGTAGGTTGTCTAAGGCATGGATGTTTTTATTTCCCATTAACATCTTTTAAGCTCCTCTGCTCTTATTTTCTTTTTATAGGTTTTAAGTAAAAAGGTCAGAGTTAAGTAAAAAACAATTTGTTGTTGTGTTTCAAACCTGTAGTTTTTCAATGTCATAAATATTGAAACTCATTACTGTGAACCCCAGTTTAAGATAAATCAGTCAGCTTCAGCAGGGATTAGCTATAATGAGGATTGTCTACACATATATACATTACTCAAAAATGCTTTGATATTTTTTAACAAAAATGTAAGGACGTGATATTTGTGTGCTTAGGTATACACAGTAGTTAGATTGTGAGTCTGTGTTCAAGGATTTCTAAATGATATTCATGCTATGTTGGTGATGGCCACTTAGTCATTACCGAGATGTTTTGTCCTGGCATCTTTATACAAATAGTAAATATCACTTTTAAAAAGAAATATATATATATATATATATATATATATATATATATATATATATATATATATATATATACTCTGTCGAATGATAGGAACATCGACCCACGTTGGCAAAGCCCCGTGTCAAATTCTGACATTGTCGAAATACGTCTCGACTTTGACCTCGGAACGGGTTTTAACATGGGTTGAGATGGGTCGAGATTTGTACTTCGACAATGTCGGGCTCGACATTGTTGCTGCTTGGCCTCTGGACTTCATCTAAAGTGGATTGCACTGAGTCCACGTCAACTTTACCATAGCAAACCTGTAAATAAATATATATATATATATATATATATATATATATATATATATATATAGATATATATATATATTTATATATATATATATATATATATATATATGGTTTACCTTCATCTGAGGGTATTGCACACAAGCAAACAGCAATTGTCTGAAAGGCAGTTTGCAAAGTTTGCAAACGCCGAACGGAAAAAAGTCGAATGTGCAATCAGCACTTAATTAAATGATTCGGCTTTCTGAAGGTAAACCTATATATATATATATATATATATATATACATATATATATATATATGTGTATATTTACCATCAAATTTTTGAAATACATCCATGTGAGTGTTCGGAATGCCGAACTTAAATGTTGAAAACTGAAATAATTTTCCTCCCTAATGTTGAACATAGTAAAATTGGAGTTTGACATTCGATATTTCTGGGAGTTTTGCGAGAAATCCAATTTGCCATCCAGGAGGTAGAACAGGAATAGAATTTCAGCATTAGAGATTCTGTAAAAAAATTTCTGATATTCAAAACCTTGAAATCAACCTTTTGAACAATTGTATTTTCTGCACTATGGTTGTATCTGTAACTAAACTTTGTAATTGTAGAGCTTTTCTCCCCAGGCCTCCACTGAAAATGGCCTCCCTGAGCTCAGTGGACCTCTCCAGTAATCAAACTGGAAATAAACAAATAAATAAATAAATAGATAAATAACACGTGTCAGTTGAACAGAAGCATATATATAAATAATATATATATATATATATATATATATATATTTAATTCTAATAAGATGAAACACCAATACAGCACAGACAGCCCTAAAATATGTTATATTTACTACCCATAAAATATGTTGCATGTCAATTGTTTATATAAATCAAATATTAGCAAGCTCTACAAGCCGTTCATTATGACTATTGCTTCTAGCTTATTTGGCTAGCCCCCAATCTCATTTTCAGATATAAAATTCTTAACCTTTCTCCCAAGCCATATAAGGTAAAATTTAAATTTAATACTAATATACCTAAACCCTCACTAGTGTATGGAAAAGATCATATTATGTGGTGGTGACCACCCAAACCCAGGTTCCGACTGCCTCCCTTCTCCACCCGCTCCTTCTTCTACCGTGAAAACATCTACTAAAAATTTGAAAATCATACCTATGAATATTCAAGGTATACTAAACAAAGTCTCTGAATGTCATTCCTTGATCACTCATTGCTCCCCAGACATTATTATTCTTACAGAAACTTGGCTCAAACCACATAAAAAGACTCTGAAATTCTCCCTTTGGCTATACTACCATCTGCTCTAACAGATTAAATAAAAAGGTGATGGCGTAGCAATCATGTTTTCCAACCATATCACTGTCTCTCCTTTTTCTCTTTCTCTACCCTGCAGAGATCCTTGTCTCTCACTGTAAATTAAATGAGCATAAAACACTATGTACAGTAACAGTAACAGCTTCAAGCATCTGGGAGGAGTATTGAGGAGGAGGGTAGTCCGAATGAATAGGTCAAAGCTAGAATAAGATGGGCTGCAGCCAATTGGCATACAGTATCAGGAGTAGTCTATGACAAAAGAATGCCAAAGAAGCTGAAAAGTAAGGTGTACAAGACAGTGGTTTGACCAGTACTACTGTATGGTACAGAAACCTGGGCAGTAAAGGCAGAACAGTTGAAGAAGGTAGAGGTGATGGAAATGAAGTGCCTGAGAAAGGTGGTAGGATGCACATTGTGGGACAAATGAAGAAATGAGGACATAAGAGCAGAAGCCAAAGTAGCTCCAATTGCAGAAAAGATCAAAGAGAACAGATTACAGTGGGTTGGGCTCATGTGTAGAAAAGCAGAAGACAATCTGGTGAGGAAGATTTGGGACAGACAGGAAGAAGGTAAGAGGAAGCGAGGACATACAGCAAAGAGGTGAATGGATTATGTGAAAGAAGATCTGCAACAGTCCAGCATACATTAACCACAAAATTCAGACTAGCCGAAAAACGATGAAAATGCCAAAGCAAAAAACAGTAGGCTGAACCATTGCAAAAGGATACCACAAAGCGAATACAAGTTAGCGCTTTCTTTCACTTTTGTAATAGTGATCATGTGGTATATTTGGCGGTTTGTGTCACATGTGGATGTTATTATATCAGTAAAACAATAAGATTTTTGAAACGCCGAATTTATGAACATATTCTGGCAATCAAAAACAAAGATACCAATAACTCTCTGGCTAGACATGCTCAAATATGTGATGATTTTAAAAAATTTTAATTTTTTGTATTAGATCAAGTAGATAAATGTATGTTGATGGGGGATGTCAATAACAAATTAGAGCAAAAAGAGACGTTGTGGCAGTTATTACTAGGGGCTGATTCACCCCCGGGTTTAAATGACACTATAAACATCAAGTGTTTTTTATTGTATAGATAAAATAACACACTAAACACATTCCGTCTTGTTTTCTTTAGAATGTGGTTGGAGGTTAGTCACTATAGAATTACAGTGTTTCATGGAATAGATGAGGTTATTCGATGATCATATGTTTACAGTAAAAAATTCAAAAAATTCATAAATTGTAAATTTACATAAACATATACTTAATAGAGAAATTTAAAATGGGTATATATTCAGTAATACGTGTATATATATATATATATATATATATATATACATATATATATTTTTGTCATCACATTTTATATGATTTTTTATATCAATACTTGTTTGTATGTTTATAATTCAAAAAAGTTTTATATGGGGATAAATGACTGTAATTTTTGGATTGGTTGGGATATGTTTAAGTATACATACATATACATTTAGAGTGTATTTTTTTAGTAAATATTGTTATGCTGCATATATGTAGATACATTTTGCAACAATTTGGAGTGTGTATATTGACGCTTGATGAATTGTTTATATAACCAAGGTTTTAGAAAATCAAATTCTTTTTTCGGGGATACTAATGAGATGTTTATTTATTTAATTAATTTCATTACATCATTTCCTGTTGTTAGTGTATAAAATGGGAACATGGGAGAGTTCCCGTTTTTCTGATGAAGTTCACATTTTATATTAAAAGTGAAAGAAAGCACTAACTTGTATTCGCTTTGTGGTATCCTTTTGCAACGGTTCAGCCTACTGTTTTTTGCTTTGGCAGTCCAGCATACATGTTGAAGAAGGCAGGAGTGTGGCACTGATTCGAGAGAGTTGGTGACAGTTAACACGATACTCTGACCCCATGTAGAAAAAATGGGAAAAGGGGGATGATGGTGATGAAAACACTATGTATAATTGCCCTATATATTACCCCAGGAAATAACATCCCTATTCTGGAAGACATCCTACACTGGGCATTTAGTTTCATTTCTCATGAAATAATAATTCTTCGTGATGTCAATATTAACTGGCAAGCCATCACATCAGACTACCCTTCCACTGAAACAATCCATATAGATTCAAACAACTCAGAACTTCCCATACTCACTTTAACAAAGCTAATAACACTGGGGCTACTCTGGACTGGATTATAGTCTTAAATCCAAACATTTATGACTCTTCAAAAACCCTCCAGACTCCCTCAGTGATCACCATCCCACCTATGCTTTGAGAGTAGCATCTCACCATATCAAACTGCACCTTTCAAATTTCATTTCCAAGATCTTTAATGACATCCTTAATAACATTAATTGGTCAAGCCTCTGTTCACTTCCACTGGATAATATTGTTCTAAAACTTAATGCAATATTTATTTACATTCTCAATAGCCTCACTCCAATAAGAAAAATGAGAGTTAAATTTATTCAGTCACCCTGGATATCCCCTTCTTGTAGACAATTAATATATAAGAGAGACAAAGCTTGGAGAAACTTTCAAAAATACAAATCTCAAGCTCACCTACAGACCTATAACCAGCTTTGAAATGTGGCAAAAATACAAGTTACTGCTGATAAGAAATATTATTACTTCAATCCACAGGATAACCAAAAACAAACACCCCCAAGAATGGTCCACTATCAAGAAAATATTACACCCTGGAACTCCTTGTACCGATAACCCTTGTCCAAACATCTAATTTGTAGAAACTGCTTCTAAATGTAACTCCCCCTTTATAGACTCAATAGCCACCCTCACTCAAAACTCCTTACCGAATCCTACCATCCCTGACATACTTCAAAGCTCTAACAATGTCATTTTAAACTTAAAATCTGTCTCTACTTCCTATATAAAAAAATGATTATACAATCTTAAGCCGTATTCACCCTCTATAAACAATCTTCCATATGAATATCTAAAGATTGCTGCCCCCTCTATTGCCACCCAATATCTATCTTGGTCAATCGATCCATTTGTGAGTCATATGTCCCATTTCTATGGAAAAATATGTACATCATTCCTCTTCATAAAGGAGAAACTTAACTGAAATAACAAATTTCAGACCAATTGCAATTGTGTCCCCTTTTTCCAAGATCTTAGAAAAATGTATTCATAATCAACTTTTACAATACTTACTCCAAAAAAATCTATTAACCTCTACCCAACTTGGCTTTCCCCAGATTGTAGCACAGCAACTGTCTTTGTTGCCTTTTTGGACCATGTCATTAAAGCCAGAGATAACAACAATTTAGTGTCTTCCCTCCTTTTAGATCTCTCTAAAGCTTTCAATACAGTCTCACAATCCAAACTACTCTCAAAAATGTCTCCTTTATGCTTTTCCAGCACAACAGTCACTTCATTCTCTACCTACCTATTTAACTGACTACAGTCAGTTAAATGGCTGTCTACTCACTCATTTTTCTTCCAGTTAATACAGGTGTCCCACAAGGCAACATTATTGGCACTCTCCTTTTTAACATATTCATAAATGATCTACATACATCCTCTCAACAAGCTACACTTAGGCAATATGCAGATCACTCCACTTCATTTGCTCATCTAATAGTCCTTCCCAGTTGCACTCTATCACTCAGTAGGCTTTCAACACTGTTGAAGTCTGGCTCAGTGACAATCAGCTTTCCCTAAATCCAAATAAAACAAAGCTGCTCTTATTTCTCCCCAAATCCCAAACACACATAGAAGACACCTTTAAAATATCCTGTCTCAACAATACGGAAATTGAGGTTGCACCTCACACAAAGTTACATTGTGTCATAATAGATGAGCAAATGAAATTTGATCTTCATATTCAGAAATGCATAAAACAACACACTAAAAACTGGACATGCTGTATAGACAAAAAGATTCCTTACCGACTTCTCAAGAGTTACTCTAGCCAACTCATAGATCCTACCTTCACTACTATATGCCTCACCCATTTTCACCAACATTCAGATATTACTAAGATCAAAACTTGAGCTTTGCTATAACAAAGTAGCTGGATTTGCAGCCAGTCAGTCATACAACTCCCACTACTGCTCCATCCTCAGATATTTAAACTGGCTTGAGTTACCTCACTACCTCAGGTGCACACAACTCCTCCTTACTCATAAAATGGTATATAAATCCTCATCCTGCCCAGCAACCAGTACCATTCTTAACCATTACCTCTCTAATCACCCTCTTCACTCATCTGAGAAACATCTCCTTGAAATCCATAAACCGAAAAAAAATCCATTGTTCACTGCCTATATTCCTGCTCAGTAACCAAGGTCTGGAACAGTTTCCTACAGATATTACAGCAATGCCAAGTAGTCACATATTTACACAATCTCTAAAGTGATTTCTCTTTAACTCCTGGCTCTGTACATGTCTTACTCCAGGCCGACACTACCCGTTTCTCCTTCCTTCTCTTCCTTTCTCTGCCCTCCTTCCTTCTTTCTTCCTTCACTTTCCTTTCTCTTCTTTTCCCCCCTTTCTTTTCCTCCCTTATCTTAATAGCCAAAGCACTAGGTACTTCTCCAATAGCTCTTTACTTTAACCCCATTTCCTAATCTCCCCAACTGCAAAATCTTTTTCCTTTCGCTTAGTCTTTTGTCCATATTTAAAATGCTTAACATCTTTACTATTGGTTATCACTGCTGATTGCACTTTACTAGGTGTTCAACATCCTGTGATTGTTATTTGATATTCACTGTATGATTTTCTGATCTCACTTTATTTATCCTGTATGTCGATTCTATTATTTGTTACTGTACTTCATGTGATAATATTATGTAGTTTATTAATTGAACTATATATGTTGGAGCTTTTCTCCCAGGCCTCCACTGAAAACAGGATTCATGCCCAGTCGGACTTTCCCGGTAAACAAATGTCAAATAAATAAATTGTTATACTATAGTGATAAATCCAATTCTGTATTTGGTACCTGCATTATATTAGACAGTACCCTCAAGTATTGTTTGTTCTTTCTTTTTAATATTTTCAGACTAGGAAACTTGAATACACAGAATTTTGCTACACTCAGATTCTTAAATTGGTGGTTTCAGATATATAGTTTTAGGAGGAACTGTATGCATTGTATAAGTACTGACTGAGGCAAAATGGCCCATGTGTGGCTTTTTTGTACCTAGTCAATAGTGTGTGTGCATGTGTGCGTGTGTGCGTGTGTGTGTGTGTGTGTGTGTGTGTGTGTGTGTGTGTGTGTGTGTGTGTGTGTGTGTGTGTGTGTGTCTGTGTGTGCATGTATGTGTGTGCTGACATGTTTACTGCAACAAAAATGTCACTTGTATAGATAAATATATGATTTATTGTTGTACTGCTCTGTCAGCTCATTGTACTCTAGGTATGAAGTAGTGGGTCTAGGACTATTCACTGAAAGCACATTTCACTGAAAGTCAAATGACTGTGCACAAATCACTGAAAGCACAATTCACTGAAAACACAATTCACTGAAAGACATTTCACTGAAAGTTATATATGGCCTTTTCCCCACTGTAGTGCGACCCTGGAGTTAGTATATATATATATAGTAAGGGGAGGCATAGCCCCCCACATAGTTTTGATATATATATTATGTTCAGAAAAGCGTAATTTATTGGAATTGCAAGTATCCATGTACATACTTCAAAATATTTAAAATAGGTGGGGGGGCGGTGCCCCCCACACCCCCCTTACTATATATACCAACTCCAGGGTCGCACAACAGTGGGAAAAAGGCCATATATAACGTTCAGTGACACGTGTTTCAATGAATTGCGCTTTCAGTGAATTGAGCTTTCAGTGAATTGTGCACAGTCAAATGTGTTTCACTGAAATGTGCTTTCAGTGAATAGTCCTAGACCCAAAGTAATATAACTGCACTTTACATAAACTAAATGTTGTGAATCTTTGCAAAGCATCATAAAGTAAGGCATATGATGACTTGCATTTGGTACATATGTACATAAAGCAACATCTCAAACTCTGTTTGATATTTCTTAGCAACAGTTCCTGGAAATGTTAACTGGAAAATAAGTACATGTCAAGTGGCAGAAACGATTATGTTTATTGATAAATATAAATGATTTTTGTTTCTTATATTATGTAATTTCACTTGATATATGTCCTACATGCACATGCATTTCGATACATGTGTGTGTGTGTGTGTGTGTGTGTGTGTGTGTGTGTGTGTGTGTGTGTGTGTGTGTGTGTGTGTGTGTGTGTGTGTCTGTGTACCACTAGCAGTAGGATATGCTAGATGGTAGCAATTGAGATGAAAGATAATGACCAGGAGTTCAATTCTGAATGAAGAACGTAGGCTTCCTGAGCTCCAACCTAAAAAAAAAAAATAATCCTCAGCAATGACGACTCCTTTTTCAGATCTTTATTGAAGGTAATCATGATGAACACTTTTGTCAATTACAATACTTCTTCAGATCAAGCAGTAGTAACAAGGTTTTTTAAATACTATAGCGGGGGCATGGGCTAGGTGGTTGGCTTGATTGGACTCAAAGCAAGGGGGTGGGTTTGTGTCTAACTGTGTGGTTGGTGGAAAAATCCACCTAATTAGCATGTAGAAGTGTGCCTTAGGTTTTTGGGAAAAAATTTCACTTAATTTGCATATAGAATCCTAGGCAGTTCTCTCTCCATAGTAATCCTGTTCTCAAAATCTTTAACAATTACACAATAAAATACAGGCTTGTTTCAACTCATTATTATTTATTAAAAATCATCATTTTTTTTATTTTCACTTCTTGTGGAAAGTAAGCAGATAGCTAAGTCTATTACAGGACAACAGGGACTGGTTGGTGCCTGCTTACACAGGGTATCTCCTATCAAAATAATCTAATAATATTTGTACCACGAGGATTGTGTCTGCTTTTATGGGGACATTGCAGTCATAATACCAGGAATTTGAAGGGGATAAAGGTGTTTTATGTGAGATTAAACACTGACAGAAAGTGCACTTTCACTCACTGCTCATGAGCTTCCTCAAACATCTTTGTGTGTAAGCTAATTTAGTAGTAGAAATAGATAATAAACCAGAAACAATAATCAAGTAAACATTCAATTGAAATGTAAAATAGGTGAAAAACACAAAATTAGGCTATGCCAAGTCCTTTTCAGTAGACATAAAAATATTAAAACATATGACAATTCCTTTACAGGGAGTCAAGCTTGTCCCTGTAGTTAGCTGGCTGTGTTCACAGGGGGCTGTTTGGGATGTTAGAAAAGTGTACGCCCTGGCTTGTTGGAAACATGACAGATCAGTTCCAGGGAAGCTAACATCACTTCACTCCATTTGTGAGTGTGTTATCAAAGGTTCCTTCTTGTTCATTGGATCCAACCCAGTTTGGCTTTGTCAAGGGCAGATCATGCCTTTTAAACTTGGTTGACTTTTTCGAAACAGTCACCAAGGCCATTGATGAGGGCAAGGCAGTCCACACAGCCTGCCTACCCTTGACCTGGCAAAGTACCGACACAACCCCTCATCATTAAAAAAAAAATTGAAAAAAATGTAAGCCCAAACGTCAACCGATGGGTTACAAAAACTGGCTGACAAACCCCACAGGGAAGGGTTGCAGGCGCCATGGCGCCATGTCAGACCTGTCACTGTCACAAGTGGTGTCCCACTCAGTCAGTCCCTGGCTCCACTGTACTTTTCAGAAGTACAAGCAAACAACAGAGGATTATGGCTGACAAAACAAAGAAATTTGCTGACTGCTGCAAACATAGTTAGAAAACATCAGAGACACATACATATCCTTCAGAGTCTCATAAGAAATGGATAACTATTGCCCAGAGCCATGGCCTAAAGTTAGCAAAAAAAAATGCAAATAAATCTTCCGGAAAACAAGGTTACCCCTAGTACCATAGGGTTACCATAGAACCTAGCACAGATAGAGGTGGGAATCCACTAGGTTGACAAGGTTGACAGTAACCCACGTAAAAGTTTGTTGCCAAGTAGTTGCCCACCTCCTCCACCTTGCTCACCCTGATCATGAAGTCAGACATCGATATCAGGGGTCATCCTTCCCCATCACTCATCATCAGACCAATGATTGAGTAGTATGCCCCCCCATTGAGTATCTGACCGACACCTTGCCCTGCAGTATTTCCCCCCAAAAAAAAGTCTCCAAAAGGGATAAAAAAATATGTCATAAAAAATATGTGCTGCCCGACTGAAGGAACTTCTGCTGCATCATGGAACTGTAGCCCCAGTGAGGTGACCACTGCTGAACAAGGCCATGTCAACCCGTGCCTAATGAACATGCTTCACCTCAAAAATCTAAATCCATCAGAACTACAATTTCAAAGAGAAAATCAATTAACAATAAACTAAGCATTAAGAAAGATTCATCACCATTCAGAAGAAGACTCCCATGAAACCTTAAGAAATGGAATATGGAGGCAGAAGCACCTCCAAATATTTGTTCTGGAGATGTTCAAGAGAGATGGATGGAATGTATGGGTAACCCAGGGATTACATCAGTGTCACTGCTTCCATAGAGGCACAGCAAAATAGGGGCATAGTATCCTTCAAACCAAAGGCAGAAAGTGCAAAAAAAAAAAAAAAAGGTAGAAATAAAAACTCCTGGAAACTAGGGCTATGAACCTATAATGACCTAGAACCTATGAACATGGTTCTTATGCTGATGATTATGAGATAGATTCCCCTCCATATTAGTAAAAAAAGGTTGTATTTGATTTTCCTAAGTTGTAACTACAGCGCTTGAGCCAGCGCTTCCTAGAATTCATCAGCTCAAATGCCCTGGATCACCTGGTAAACTCCCCTACCAGAGGTGAAAACATATTGGACCTGGTCATCACCAACATGGGTGACAGGTATTTCACACCGGAGGTCAACCCGTCACTGGTTAGATCAGACCATAAACGAATCACTCTGCATGTCCACACTCCACCACCACCCCCAACTAAGGAAACCACAGTAAAAAACTTTTCTAAAGCAAACTTCACCTTACTTAAGACAGAGGTGGTAAGTTTCACAGCCCCTACGCTAAAGGATAATGCTGTCCAAGATGCAGAAACCTTTACAAAAGCACTCTATGAGTACCTACAAGGATGCATGGATCGTGCCATCCCTAGCAAAACCAAGAATCACTCCTCTAAGAGAAGGAAACCAGTTTGGTGGACCTCTGCAATAAACAGGCTATACAATAGAAGGAGGAAACTAGTTCAGAAAAAAAGCAAATCCCAAGAAGGAAAGACATCCCTGATCAGTATCAGTAAGAAACTAAAGTCCCTCATGAAATCATCCAAGGCTAACTTCGAAAGAAAAATAGCCAAGGATTCAAAAGATAACCACAAAGCCTTCTTTAGTTATGTTAAGAATCTAAGTGGCAACTCGCAGGTATGCACTGAACTAGTGCAAAATAGCACAAAATATACTGAACCTACTGATATTGCCAACATCCTGGCAGATAGATTCAGTGCAAACTTCACCCCCCTCTCACCTTCAAAAGGGTCCACAACAATACCGGAAAAGTGTAGTGTCCCAAAAATCACAGATGCACAGGTGAAAACAGCCCTTTCAAAAGCCAAAAATACAGCATCAACGGGACCAGATGGTGTCCCAGGCTGCATCTTGCATGAACTACTGAATGAACTAAACCCCACCTAAACATGCTGTTCAACCTCAGCCTCTCCACAGGCTACATGCCCATAGAATGGCGCACAGCAACGGTTATTCCTCTCCACAAAGGAGGGGCCACAACTGACCATGGTTGCTATTGCTCCATAAGCCTGACTAGCCTTGTCTGCAAAGCTATGGAGCGCATTATCATGGAACTCATTAACAAAGACATTGGGAACCTCCAAACATTTGACACGATCCAGTTTGGCTTTGTTAAGGGCAGATCATGCCTACTAAACCTGGATGACTTCTTCGAGATAGTCACCAAAGCTATAGACAAGGGAAAAGTGGTTCACACAGCCTACTTTGACCTCGCCAAGGCTTTCAACACCATTCCCCACTCGAGTATTACAGAAAAACTCACCAGCCTGAACATAAACCCCTACATCATGAGATGGGTTGCCAACTGGCTTACAGACAGAACTCACACAGTAAGAATAGCAGGCTCCAGGCCCAACTCTAAACCAGTCACAAGTGGTGTCCCACAAGGCTCGGTCCTGGGACCTCTACTGTTTGGCATATACTTCTCAGAAGTACAGGCAAATACAGAAGGACTATGGCTAACCAAGTTTGCTGATGACTGCAAACAGGGAGACATAATTGATTCTCCGGCTGACACAGACATCCTCCAAAAGGGCCTTACTGAGACAGACACCTGGTGTCAAAGTCATGGCCTCAAGCTAAATGCCAAAAAATGCATAGTCATTCCGTTTGGTCAAAACAAAACACTCACAAATTACCACATAGGTGGCAGCCCTCTTAATACAGAAGAGGTAATAAGAGATCTGGGGACCCAGGTAAATAGTAATCTCTCCTTTGACAATCATATTACCGAAGTAGTTAGAAAATCCTTCTATGTGGCCCATCTAATTACTAAAGGGTTTGCATCTAGAAATAAAGAGGTTATAGTACCCCTCTACTCATCACTCATTAGACCCATCATAGAGTACAATGCCCCATTTGGGATGTACCTCGCAAGACACTTCCAACAGCTTGAAAGACCACTAAAGTACCTCACCAAGAGGATTACTGGCCTCAAACATATGTCCTATGCAGCCCGACTGAAAAAACTACGGCTGTACTCAGTGGCATATTGCTTGCTCAGAGGTGATCTCTGCCTGACTTACAAAGCCATGTCCAGCTCAGAATTGATGGACATGCTCAACCTAAAGAAATCCAAGCCACTACAAGCCAAGCACTCTAGTGAGCTAAACCTTGCCACAACAATAAATAGAACATGATGGAGGGATAGATTCCTGTCACAGAGACTCCCCATGCTTTGGAACAAAATTCCAAATTACATCAGGCAGAGCCCCTCACTAACACTCTTCAAGAGAAACCTTGACGAGTGGATGGGTAACAGAAAATACACCCCTGGGATCACTTCATTGGCTCTGCTTGACAGAGGATCAGTTAATTAATCAATGGGGAGGCAAAAGCCGACACACTCTGACTAGGCTTATAAATGCCCTCGGACAGATAGCCTAGTACCTACCTATGAACCTATGAACCTATGAACATGTTCTGAAAGGAGCAGCCTGCATTGAGACCTGGTTTTATGTAGGTATTTAAATGGATTTGCTATTCTAGATCTCTTTTTTTTGCAGCAATGCATTTTTATTGCCCTCATGTTCAGTTTTATCTATGTCAGTCCATCAAAATGTGAAAATTAAAGTTGTGTCCTGGATTATCTATGTTATGTTTTGCAAGAGTATTCCTAGTGACACTGTGATAAATATCAGATAAGTGTTGTGAAATTCTTATCTTAAGCTTACTGATTGTCTTACCCACATATTAAGCTAGGCATTTCATACATTTTGAGTAGTACACAACCATTTCTGAATTGCAGTCATATCTCTTTTTGCTTTGAAATTTCCCCTTACAAGTATAAGTAATTTGCTTTGTTCTACTCATATATTTGCAAAAATTGCAGTTTGGGGATCCAATGCAAAAAGTGCCAGTCTCCAAAAGATCCATTCTATCTATGTTTGCCTCAAGAAATGCTCTAATGCTCTTACCTTTTTTTTTGAAAATGAATGTTGGGCCAGGTTTCATCATCTTACTGATCTGTTTGTTGCTTTCAATGAAGATGCAATTTGATACCATGGTTTTCCTGATGGCTAGACAGCCCTGGGCAAATGTGATAGCAATACTATATTTGTGGTTTTCGTTGTTTGGGTCAGTGTGTAGCTTTTGGAAAACAACGTCTAGTCTGTTACGTGGTTCCAAGATGGTTCAGTCATTGGAAAGGTTCAGGGACTTAGTTGGTTCAGTAGAGAACTCCACAACTTTCCTTAGGTCTACCACATGTTACATAGTAATAAAGTTAGTTTCTTTGATTTGACACTAAGGCAAATAGAGGGGGCCTCCTCACTGGCAACCTTTACAGAAAGCCCACCATGCTTAATATGTTCCTACATACAAAGAGCAGGCATCCTCTCATCACCAAGTGCAATGTCATAAAGTCCCAAGGGATGTGGATGGCAAGGGTTTCTAAACAAATGGAAGGCTTCATGGACAACATCAACAGCCTTAAAAGGGACTTCCTCATTAGAGGGTACGAAGTCATCATGCTACACAGCTATGTCGGACCAAAGAGTCTTTGTTGCTGTGAAATTTTCTTTTAAACTGGAGCTCAGGAAGCTTATGCTCTTTATTCAAAATTGAACTTTTTGTCATTATCTTTCATCTGAACTGCCAGTGTCTGACATGTCCTACTTCCACTTTTATGTTTCTTCTGGTAGACTACCATAGCAACACATCAGGTTTGGATTGCCAAGCCCAGGATTTCCACATTCTAGGTGACTATTTGATATTTTATACACACACATATACACACACATACACACACACACACACACACACACACACACACACACACACACACACACACACACATATATATATATATATATATATATATATATATATATATATATATATATATATCAAAACCTAGATCACAAAAGCTCAAAGCATGTAATACCAAAAATACAAACAAAATTGTAAAAAAAAAATTTTTTATGCAAGGGGGCATACCCTACTACACCCCTCATACCTCCAGAAAATTATATACATGAGCTACCAGATTGCACTACAGTGGCATAACCCCACCCCCCTGTACTACTGTGATCTTGGGCAACTAGCCAGTGGCATTTTTCAAAATTCTGACAGTTCAATAAAAAATGTCAGTAGCAAATGGGTCTGGCTTGTGATCATTCAATAAAATGAATGGAACCAACAATATGGGTTGCTGTGATAGTCCACATCACATACCAAATTGCTCAAACAACTAGCAAACCTTGCTTGCTCTACCAATTCTCTCACTTGGTTCTACTCCTACCTAAATAATAGAGAACAATCTGTTAAATGGCAAACTGAGCAATCAGAGTAACATGTTAACCAAATAGGAGTCCCACAAGGATCCATTCTAGGGACCATACTTTTTAATGTATTCATTAATGAGCTCCACAAAGTTGCCAAAGTAGAGTCATTCAATATGCAGATGATTCTACTATTATATCCACAGCTAAGAACCTCTCAGATCTCCATACTGTGACACAGAATGCTTTCACAATAGAAACCTAGCTCAACAATGCACAACTAATGTTAAACCCCCCAAAAAACAAACTTATTTTTCTCAACAAAATTTCTAGCTGCTAATTTCAAAATCCTTTCACTAGATAAAACAGAAATTGAAATCGTAAAGTCGACTAACTTACTAGGAATCACAACTGATGATAAACTCACCTTTGAACCACATATTCTTAACACCATAAAGAAAACACATTTCAAACTAGGCAAACTATACCATCATAAACATTACCTAGACATCCACACCAGAACAAAACTGGCCAGCACCTAGCATATCCCCTCTCTTCTATATGGGATTGCCATTTTCACCAAACTTCACTCATCTCTCAGTAACAAACTTCAGTCCTGCTATTACAAAATAGCCAAATTTGCTTCAGGCAAACCTAACCGCACACATCACTGCCAAGCAATCTCAGAACTGAAGTGGCTCGAATTCTTCCACTACCTCTGCTATACCCAATTGACTCAAGACAAAAATTAGTCTTTAAACCTGATAGCTGTCCAGCTCTCTGCTCCATCCTTCATACTTACACTCCAACCCAAAATCTTAGATCCTCCAGCAAATAGCTACTAAATGTTACCAAACCCAATAAAAGAGCAAGACAAAGTCTTTATTCTCATAGCATTGCTAAGCTATGGAACTCCTTACCCCCTTATAAAACACAGATCAACTGTACTAAAACCTTTAAATCAGCATTAAAAAAAAATTACCTCAGGAGCCCTACTTGTTCCTGCACTACAAATATCAAGCCTTCTTAAACTGTTACGTATGTAATCAGTGTATGTAGACAGTGTATGTAATGTATGTGTACAATGTATGAGCACATTGTTTAAACCAATGTATGTGTAACCCAATGAATGCTGCATATATTATGTTTCATTGATGTCATTTCATCCTTTATGTCCTTTACTACTATGCATCTTTGCTCTGGTATAATCTCTGTGAATTATTGTAGTACTTTATATATACTAATGTATTGTAACCTACTACTTCCTTGTTTGTTGTTAAACTGTGTACATTGTTCAAATTGTATATGGAGCTTTTCTCCCTGGACCTCCACTGAAAATGGGTCTATGACCTAGTGGACTTTCCAAGTAAACAAATGTTAATAAATAAAATAAATAAATCTACATCTATATCTACAGCTATCTCTCTATTATGGGTGCCACTCATGCCTCTCAAGTGTACCTCATTATGAGGAATGTACCTCATTTGGGTTCTTAAAAAGTTCATGTTCCTCGAAGTTCCATAAAGTTCCACATTAAAAGGGTCTGTAACACATTCAGTGTTGGGAATTTATTCAAGTGAAATCCATAGTAAACAGAAATAAATCATATTAGTTCATTAAAAGATCTTCTTTATAAGTAAAACTAGCATATTTTAACGATCCTATGACCTTCCTAGCTGAAGCTGTCAGCAAGCCATTAGTACGTATTCCACATTTTGCCCATTTGTTCCACATTATGAAGGCTAGTGTTCCTCATTTTGGAGATGGAAGGTTGAGAGCTATGGTGCCACTTAGGTGATCAAATGGTGCGATCATCGCTGAGAAAAAAAAGCAGGCAGCTGACCTAAAATCAGTTGATCGAACACTGCTGACTTTGTTTCTGGGCAAGATCATGAACATTGGTGATTGGGGAGTTTGCCCTTTCCCCACTTAAAGTGATCTCATTGTTAGTATATGTAATTAGCTTGCCCACTGCAAAAAGTACTGTTTTTTTGTTTTCTTTCAGTTTTGATTTTTTTTTTTTTTTTGGATCAAACAGATTTTGTTCATCTGGTGCATCTTGATTATATGAATATATGACTAAGTGTCAAACATTCCTGTATGTGAATTCCACATTTTCACCCAGAAGAGATGTCATATAGCCAGCCTTTATATAAAATTAAAATTATGAAAATTTGTGAAGTGTTACACCAACAATATTTGTTATGTACATATATAAGAATATATTACTGGACATTTTTCTCAATCTGTAATAAATATTGCAGTGGTACATATTTGTGTAGACTGCTGAAGAATGTACATAGACTGTGATTTTAGATATAAAAACACATACAATTCCATCATAAAATCATGACTATTTTGCCATTGTCAATGCTGTTTTGTTTGTCCTTCTTTCTTCTTTGGGGGGCGTCAGTTATATTGCTAAATTGGGCGGCCGTGGTGGTGCAGCAGTTACCGTTGCTGCCTCACAGCAAGAGGCTCTTTGCTTCGAGCTTAAGCTGGGGTGCCTTCTGTGTGGAGTCTGCATGTCCTCCCTGTGGTTGTGTGGGTTTCCTCCGGGTGCTCCGGTTTCCTCCCAAAGACATGCTGTAGGTGGGTTGGACACTCTAAATTGGCCCTAGGCATGCGTGTGTGCCTTCTGTGGAAGGTTGGGTGCCGGGCTGGCAACTCGACACGGTAAAACTCCACTGCCAATCATGAGCGGACAGTTATATTGTTAAATATATATTTTCATTATTTTTGCTACTATGATAACTCAGTATAAATATGTTCTGGATATGTTTACTGTTCCCGAACAGAAAACCATACTTAATATTAACTATCTATCACAAAGCTTTATAAACTATAATATTGTAATTGAAATACAGCTGTTCTGAGGTATTTTGAGTATTTAATAATAATAAAAGTGCAATAAAATTTTCAAACAGATGCTAGTTCATTTTTTTTCAGAAAAGTGTCACAAGAAAATGATTGGAAAAATTAGAGAGAGTTTAAATAGCTGTGTCACAACAACGTATTTGTATAAAGATTAGCATGGTTGCATGACACCACTTGATTTAATAGTTTTGTTACTAACTGCGATGACGTCTGCAAGCACTCCCTGCATCCTTGTTATTGCCTGGATCTTCTGTTCACTATCACATTCCAAAGTTGTACCAAGAGTTGAACTAGTTAATCTAAAAAAAACACTAAAGGTATCTATGCAATTTGTGTATAACTTCCTGCATGTGTCCAGCAACAGGCTTGTGTTCCATGCAAGACTGCCTGTTCATTGTTGAAACAGGCAGCAGCTACCCTTCACCGTAAACAGGATAAAATGAGTACCAAAGAATTAACAAAGATAAATTTTTAAGTGTAGTTCTATGTGCCTTAGCAGGTGAAGGAAATATAGAGTGTTTATCACCTAACTGTAGAGTTAATATCATGGTGGAATAAAGAAATATGTATCTGAAGTAGATTATTTTTCTGTATTACTACTCAATCAATACCATCATAAAAATATGTTCAGACTGCCCACATTATCTTTTTATCATCAGTTTATATCCACTCATACTGCTCTGTCACCATCCCAAAGGATCAAAGTTATGTTAAATTTAAAAAAAAAATCAAACACTGACAAATCTAATTTGAAGGCAAACTGACAATGAACACACATAGTGAGCCAAAGGACTCTTTCACAGACATGAGGCTCTAGCAAAACCTTACCCTATTTTTGTCTTCCATATTGATACTCACAGTGAAATCAGTAAAGAGAAAAAATATGGTGCGATACCTGTTGGTTGCTATCGTATGTTATTAGGGTGTATTCAGAAAAAAAAATCATAACAGACCCTGCAGCATTAAATAGCACAATAAGGTTAGTGCAGCCCGACAATGATTAGGCACATATTCGTCCTAACAAAGAACAGTCATGCTGAGAACAGTGCTGCATAATGAATTTTTACAGCCATGAGAATGGCAATAACCATACTACCAATCCATGAGAGACAATGTGATCATAGGGGAAAATGACATGCAATCACATTAACATGTGCATTAAAATTCCCAATAGCTACTATATAACCACAGCAGGTGTCTATACAAGGAAACCACAGCAACATGAGAAGTTAATTTATCAAATAAATGGGGTTGAAATGAGTAGACAGAACAGGCAGAAATGGGAAATAGCAAACAGAGGAATGCACGCAGAAGGACAATGGGAAAGGAAAGTTGGATTGCAGGGGAGAAGGGTATACATTTTCAGAGTATAGGTGACTTTCATAAGAAGGGTATGGAGGAAAGATAAGGGAGAAAAGTGGTTAGAGGAGAGAGGGAAGGTAGCTTGACAGACAAACACACAACACAAACAAAGACTGACAGAAGGTAGAGATATATAATGGGATGGTCAACAATGGAGAAATGTTTACTGACAGAGGGCAGACAAATGGTGATAGGGAGGCTGGACTACAAAAAGGGAATGAAAAGTGACACAAAAGGATAAGGAATATGATGTTGCAGTAGGAGTTAGATGAGCCTGCTTAACAGCAGATAAGTAAAAGCATCCAGAAGTCATTCACATCTATGGCTGACATCATGTGTGAGCTCTGCCTCTGGTGGCCCATAGGTCAGAGTTAACTAGCTGCATCACTATATATGACAAACAAAATTGTGCTCCAGGATATCAGTATAAGCATCCTGCTACTAGTTCACCTCTGTCCTCACCAGCCACCAAAGTTCAGCCCCCCCCACTTGAGAAGTGGCCAGTGGAGCCCACCAATGAGCACATCACTCTACAGACCCAGAGGTAGGTATAGTTGCCAGTGCTGAGTGTGATGGCCATCATCTTATTACTGTCTGCATCACAGCTAAATCTGCACAAAAAAGAAGATAAATAGAGAAAAACAAAATAACAAAGCAAATAAAGCAAAATGAAAAAAAAAAAAATAAAAAGAGAGAGACACAAATGCAACTGATTAGAAATGTGTGTTGCACTTTACTAAAATAGAACTTTACTGCCAGCAGTAATCTATACTTACTACACTACCTGTAGAGCCTGTCACACTTCTTATATGTCATCCTATTTCACCTGATCTCCTGGCATGCTGAAAAACATAAAACAAAGAATAAAGAGCACAACATATCCTTGACAACAGAATGCAATTACATCTACAGGGGCTACGCCTACTGTACAGTGTTAAACCAAGATTATGCTGCTTACAGTAAATGTGTGACTGTTCATCCTTATGACTTAAGTAATTATATTTGTGCCTGTACTGCTTAGTAGATGTTAGTGTCATCACTCACTTCCTTGGCAAGGTAGTGCCAGGCATCAAGTTTGTAAAGGTGATCCTCATACTTTCACAGTAGGTGCCCCCATGTTCATTCAGAAGAAATATTTTAATATCTCTGTTGCACCTGACAGAAACCCTGACAGAGTGTCCTACTGAGTCAGTGTCCTCTCCCTAGGTGAAATCCAGGAAAAATGATTGTCTGATTGCATTGCTACATGAAGCAAACACCATTTTATATGTACTGACCACCAGCACAGGAATGTGATTCACATTAACAGTACAATTATGCACAAGGACAGTAGAATTATATAAACTGACAATATCATGGTAAGCCTTTGCAGTGGTTATGCATGTATCCCTGCACATCATACATGAACTCCAGGCCCAAAAATGTGTAGTTACAAGCACCATAGCACAGACTATGGCTGATGATCCAGAAAGGAACATGGCAAATCACCTACAGCAGACATGGCCTTCCATGAGAAGATTTGACAAGGATGGGTCCTAGACATCTATGCAGTTTGTAGTCATAATAGGACAGTTGTATATTTGCATCACAGTATTATTGATATGTTACTGTATCTTGGGAACAAGGTACAAGAAATTACCAGCAACAGGCAGACCACTGGGGTTGGTGTACCCACAAATAATAATCTCATGTAGACAGAGGAATTCCTGGTATCCCTCAATGGGGAAAGTGAGAGAACACTCATGCATGATGGTGACTTAGATTTGAGAACCCCACTGATGACTATAAGGGATGCATCAGATGAACAGTACCATGTGCCATGCCTGTAGGACAGTGAATTGCAACTGTTAATGTCTTACGTGGATAAACACATATGCATGTCTTTCATACAAGGATGTAAGGTCTCCAGCAGCCAGAACCTGCACCACAAGATATGTATGTGCCCATAGGTTGTGTACTTAATTGCTATGTTGCAGCAGGCTATATGCCACAGGGTAGTGGGAGTCACCTTTGGCAATGCTGGATTATATATGCATGTTATCTGTATGCATTCATAGGTTTCAATGGGAAAGAATCCAACACAACAAGTTGAAATATGTCTGATGTTAATGGATCAATGATGGGTAATGATGATGTTATCATGCATATAACATAGTCTAATGACAATGGAATTATCAGGGATGCTAACAGTTTAGGGCCCACTCACATCATCCACAGCTGAAGTGACACTGGAGCGGCAAAATAAACCACCAACGACCAGCAAAAAACGATAGTGAACACGCAGTAATGAAGAAATAATGATTATTTATTTATAATTTCTTCAAATCCAGACCAGTTTCGGCTATTCAGCCTTTATCAATGAATACAATAAAGTTTTTTTGAATGAAATGAAGCAGCCTGCATTTATACTAGTCTCTGATTACCTGGAAGCAATATTACAGCACCACCCAGTGGCTGGAGTAACAAAGTGCATGTTCCATTCTTGATTAAAGCATATGACCAGTGACATAAAAATGCCAGAGGTGTAGATATTAAGTCATATTTTTAAAGATAAAAATCAAAGCTCTGGAAGTAAGCCATTATATGACATACATATTACAAGGTAATAGACCAATACCATAGTCACTATTTGTGAATGCATATCATAGTGTAAAAAAGCAGAAAATATATACCACTAGTGTATATATATATATATATATATATATATATATATATATATATATATGTATATTTTGAAGGGTGATAACCACAAGTTCAAAAGAACTGAATAACTGAATAATAATGAACCAAGTACTGATCATATAATATATTACAAAATAAAGCAAAAAGAGTATGGTGGCCTCATTCTCAGCTATATTATAGATTATAATAAATTGAAATAATATGCTTGTAGATAATACAAGTTCAACATTGTAATTGTACAATACTCAATGTTTAACGCCAACATACCAGATATGAATACCAAACCATACATATACATATTTGTATCCTGAACAATTTTTTATCATGCTTTATAGAGTATAATATGAGCGTTGGTAGGCCTAACCACCATTGAATGGTACTAATTCTTGATCTATATGAATGTTTGTTGTTGTAACCATGATTATGAAATCCTCCAGTGTTCAGTGAAACTCACCGATGGTCATTCATACCTGGGGGGAATAAACATCCAAGGTTGGTTATCCAATATTGTTCCTTGTGGTTTAAAATGGTGTGCCAACCCTGTTGGTTGTTCCTATCTCCCTGAATTTTGTCAATGATCATGAACATAAACTGGGCACTGGGATGTTGTATCGTGTGTCTGTATAAAGCATTTATTTCTTTTTTGTTCCTCATGTCACTACGATGTTCTGTCATCCTTATTCTAAGAGACCTAGAGGTTTGACCAACATAAAAAGCTTTACATTGGCAGGTAGCTAAGTAAATAACCCATGTACTGCTGCAATTACCAAACACCCTGGTTTTACATACCCGATTGGTGTTGGCACTGGTGAATTCTTTTAGTGTACTAACTTGTAAACAGGAGCAGCAGTGACCACATGGAAAAGTACCAATTAGTTTATCACCACTGATAGTGGTCTGATGATATATCACACCTCCCCCTTCTCTGTTTTTGTAATGTGAAAATAGCCCTCCCAAATTCTTGCCTCTTCTGTATGACATTTGACATTGAGGGCCTAGTATTGACCTTAAAGTGTCATTAGCCAAAATAATTTTCCAGTTGCAATTAAGTATATCCCTGACAATAGGTTGGTTCCTGCCATATGTGGTGACAAATCTCAAGATAGAATCCTGATGAGCATGCTCTGATTTTTGTATTGTAACAATGTTCTCCTGTCTATGGTTTTGCTCCATGAACTAGCTTGATATATATCTATGTCTCTATATCCTCTGTCCTGAAATCTATGGTATAAATCAAGTCTGGCATGTTCAAATTCATCATGAGATGAACAAATGCGTCTGATATGCATAAATTGAGACTTAGGGATGTTGCGGATGGTGTGGTTCGGGTGCATACTGGAGGCGTGTAACAAGGTATTGTATTGAGGGTATTTTCTAAATGTTTTGGTACTTAGAGTATCATCTGCATTGCGGTAAACAGTAACATTCAAAAAAATCTATGGTACTCCTGTTACATGTAATCGTAAACTCAATACCCCAAATGTTACCATTCAGGTACTCCATAAATTCCTTTAGATATGCTTCATCCGTCTTCCACACCATCCAGCAATCATCCAAATATCATCACCAGATATCGATTTCCACCATGTAAATATTATGTGATTTGTCATATATCATACATTCTTCAAAATAGGCCATGAATAAGTCAGCATAAATGGGTGCAAAGGAAGCTCCCATTGCTGTCCCTTGTAGCTGCCAAAAGCATTCTCCATGGAAATAAAAGACATTTTTGTTTAATACATGTTCCGCCATGCAGACAAGTAAGGTGTTGAAGCCCGGAGGATATAAGTTTGTTCTCTCAAGCCAGTATTGCAGGGATTGTAATCCCACCCAGTGTGGAATACTTGTGTATAAAGATTTAACATCCAACGTGCACATTAGCCAGTCTGGTTCTAGCTGTGTATCCTCCAAAATTTGTAAAAAGTGCGTGGTGTCCTGTAGTCGGACCCTAACTGATGTTAAAAGGGGTTTGAGATACTGTGTTAGAAATGCTGATAGTGGTTCCGTCAAGGACCCTACCCCTGATACAATGGGTCTACCTGGGGGTTTTGAAATGGACTTATGTATTTTTGGGAGAAGATACAAGATTTGTTTCTGTGGGTCTTTTACAGTAAGATGTTTAACAGTATTTTTTGTTATGATGCCCTCATCCTCAGCTAGTTTCAGAAAAGAGTCTATTTCTTTTTTAAAAAACCCAGTCGGGTCAATGTAATTTGCATATAACATCTAGTATCAGCTAACTGTCTTTTCCCCTCATCAAGGTATTCCCCAATGTTCATAACCACCACGGCACCACCCTTGTCTGCAGGTAGAATGGCAATGTCGCGATTATGCTTTAATTCCTCCAAGGCTGCCTTTTCCATGGGTGACATATTCTGGCCCAGAATGTATGATTCATTATGATGAAAATGTAAATCCCTGAGAACAGATTGTTGGAAAATAGAGACATGTTTGTTCATGGGCGGTTGAAAGTCTGATTTCAAAAATTTGAAATCAAGTGATCTTTAGGAGGTGTTGTCTGAAAAGAATAATTTCAAATTCAGGTTACGACAGAAAGACAAAACATCCTTAACAATGCTATGTTCATCAATTAAACAAACTAGGAATAAAAACAAGTCCTTTATTAAGTAGTTTAGTTTGTACATCTGTCAGTTGAACATTAGAAAGGTTCAAAACATTATGAAACTCAAATTCCGTCAATTCAACATTGTTTGTAACAGCCCTTCCATGGAATTGGATCTTATTCCTATATTTGTGCTTACACCCCTGCCGCTTCTTTGTATGTCTAAAGGGTACTGAACATTAGTTTTTTTGCTTCTGGGTGATTCTCGATAGTTATAACAGTCAATGTCTGTGCAAGATGAGTCATCCCCTGAGGTACTAGCTAAAGTCTTGTCAGAGGATTTTAGAATAGACCTAGGCCTTTTATTGGGTTTGTTTCCTGGTGTTTTTTGACCAAAATCATAGAATCTCACAGTTTTTAATGTATCAAAAGGACGGCCTCTTTAGTAATCAGTACAGTCCCTATTGAACTTACATATTTTCCTATCTTTAATTAGTTGGTCAAAATTAGCCAGATCTTTGGATAATTTACTAACCAAAGTGGCATATGTTGGTTGTGATTCATATTTCTTACATTCTTCACATGAAGCTTTTACTTCCATTAAACAATTGTCCACCATTCTCTCATAATAGGATGCAAGGATCTTGACAAAAGTCATTGATGATTGTTGGAGAGCTTGGTTCCATTCTTTGGTCAGCCTGTCCTCCGACCTACTGACCAAAGGCTGTAACTTAACTCTAAGTCCTCTTGGTGTGATATCCTTATTAATATATGCCTTAAAAAGTCTGAGGTGCCATATATTGGCACGTACATTTTTAAGATCCTTGTTGAATTGGTTGAAGGCCATTTCACAGCCATTGTTAATGTTAATATTTGAGCCACTCAGATTACTGCTTGACATGTTATTCATACCAAACACCCCAATATCATGTCGATCAGCACATAATCCCATTAGTAGTTGCTCCAAATCCATTTTTCAATGTATTTATGAATTTTGACCAACTAGAAACCAAATCTGTTTCAATCAATATGTCCAAATTAGTAATAGTTCCACAGGGACTGCACTGAGAACCTAGGTGTCAATAAAAAATATATAAATATTTTTCAACAGTTAAACTATAATATATTTGGTCAAAGAACATCACTTAGAAAAAACCTTGCTCATGAACCCTGACATCCACACTTGTCTATATATGTGTCTATCAGTATATCTGTATTATGCTTGGCACATATATATTTGTGAACACAATATATACTTTATATTCAAAATGCAATGCTGAAAAGGCTTGTAGTTCTTGTTAAAGAATATACAAAGATGTATTATTATTTGTCACATGATATCTGGCAATAAAACTTTTGAAACCCCTTAGCACATATTTCCTTTGCCAAAGATTTCAACACTGGGTTGCCCTCGTAGTACATGTAGCAACCTAGTCCAACTGTGAACTGACAATACAATTTTCAAGCGGTGGTTTTGCACACATAAAACGATTACAACACATATAGTTGTTCATACACAAGATAAAAATAAAAATAAAGGTGTTATTCCCTCCTACACTTACATTAAGCTGTTATAAATATGATTCACTTGTCATTGACCCAAGTCAACTGTACTGTTATGGATCAATTCCTGTTGTTATATATCCTAGACCAACTATGGCATAAATAGTTTGTCAATATACATGCATACTAAGTAACTGTGGTGAATGAGACACTTCAATATGATATCAAATTCTGTAACAAAGAATGTATCCCACTTGGTTGACAAACCTATCCCAACATATAGCTGATGTTATTGTATGTATATCAGATATTTAAAGAATATAGCATTTAGAGTCAACCATTCACTAATACATTTCGAGATCAAATAAATCTCAAAAGTTAAAGTCAATATGATGTTTTCACCAGTTCTAATCCATCAACAATAGTCCAAATGCCTTCCATTAATTTCGATTTATCAGCCTGTAATCCACCAGTATTGCCGACCTCTAACAGCACAAATGCAAAAAGATCTGAAATGTACAAAATGGTTAATATATAATGAAGCTGAAAATTTAGATTTATGTCCTGCCACTAGTTACAGTACCTGAGTTATTCCTGTTGTTCCTGGGTTTATAGGCTTCTGATCCATAAAATGTTGAATGCCATGGATGAATCTCTGAACACCAATTTGCACAGAAAGGAGTTGTTAAACAGATGCCAAAAAGTAGTAGAATGAACCACCATACATGATTTTAGGCCCCCAAGCTTATCCGCATGTAAACCAAAGCAATTCCAAGGTAATTCTTCCCTGGTCAAAATGTTAATTCCCCATCCACTTTGAACTAAACAATTCACCAACGTGGTAAGTGCTGGATAAGAAATACGACATCCACTGCTTCACGACCAGAAAGTGACTAAAAATATACCAAGATGTTGCAAAAAAACAGCTGCCAACACAGAAATGCTGTGTCACTATCGAGAACCACCAGCGAAGCCAAAAACGTCAGCAAACAACAATGCAAGGATGGCATGCAGGGTCAAGCCAACAATGTAAACCACCAACGACCAGCAAAAAACGATAGTGAACACACAGTAATGAAGAAATAATGATTATTTATTTATAATTCCTTCAAATCCAGACCGGTTTCGGCTATTCAGCCTTTATCAATGAATACAATAAAGTTTTTTTGAATGAAATGAAGCAGCCTGCATTTATACTAGTCTCTGATTACCTGGAAGCAATATTACAGCACCACCCATTAGCTGGAGTAACAAAGTGCATGTTCCATTCTTGATTAAAGCATATGACCAGTGACATAAAAATGCTAGAGGTGTAGATATTAAGTCATATTTTTAAAGATAAAAATCAAAGCTCTGGAAGTAAGCCATTATATGACATACATATTACAAGGTAATAGACCAATACCATAGTCACTATTTGTGATTGCATATCATAGTGTAAAAAAGCAGAAAATATATACCACTAGTATATATATATATATATATATATATTTTGAAGGGTGATAACCACAAGTTCAAAAGAACTGAATAATAATGAACCAAGTACTGATCATATAATATATTACAAAATAAGGCAAAAAGAGTATGGTGGCCTCATTCTCAGCTATATTATAGATTATAATAAATTGAAATAATATGCTTGTAGATAATACAAGTTCAACATTGTAATTGTACAATACTCAATGTTTAATGCCAACATACCAGATACGAATACCAAACCATACATATACATATTCGTATCCTGAACAATTTTTTATCATGCTTTATAGAGTATAATATGAGCGTTGGTAGGCCTAACCACTATTGAATGGTACTAATTCTTGATCTATATGAATGTTTGTTGTTGTAACCATGATTATGAAATCCTCCAGTGTTCAGTGAAACTCACAGATGGTCATTCAGACCTGGGGGGAATAAACATCCAAGGCTGGTTATCCAATATTGTTCCTTGTGGTTTAAAATGATGTGCCAACCCTGTTGGTTGTTCCTATCTCCCTGAATTTTGTCAATGATCATGAACATAAACTGGGCATTGGGATGTTGTATCGTGTGTCTGTATAAAGCATAGAGATAAAGCTGAATTATTGCGCAGTGACTCTGAAGAAGCCAGATGTTTGGCGAAAGCGCTTAGTCGTGGATGTGTTTTTTGTTAAGAAAAGTTGTTATAATAAATTATTGCTGCTTTAAAGTGAAAAGGAGTGGAATTGGTGTCAGAATATACAAATGCTGCCTTATTGGAAGTGGGACTGTGCTTTGCGGTGGTTTCATCATTTATTAATTCCAATATTTGTGTTGTGTACTGCTTGGAGTAGATTATACTAATTCCAATGTCTGATCTCTGTACTGCTAGGAGTAGATTATGCTATTCCCAGTGTTTGTACTGTGTACTGCACGGAGTAGATTATGCTAATTCCAATGTTTGTACTATGTACTGCTCCGAGTAGATTGTGCTAATTCAAATGTTTGTAGAGTGCACTGCTCACAGTAGATTATGCTAATTCTAGTGTTTCTATTTTGTACTGCTAGGAGTAAATTATGTTAACTTCAATGTTTGTATTATGTACTTCTCAGAGTAAATTATCCTAATTCCAGTGTGTGTACTGTATACTGTTCAGAGTAGATATGGTAAGTCCAGTATTTGTATTATGTACTGCTCAGAGTAGATATGCTAATTCCAGTGTTTGTACTATGTACTGCTCAGAGTAGATATGCTAATTCCAGTATTTGTACTGTGTACTGCTCAGAGTAGATATGCTAATTCCAGTGTTTGTACTATGTACTGCTCAGAGTAGATATGCTAATTCCAGTGTTTGTACTGTGTACTGCTCAGAGTAGATGTGCTAATTCCAGTGTTTGTACTGTGTATTGCTCTACAACCAAGTTAACAGTCTCTTTAAAAAAAGAAGTAAACAATTTCAGTAAGTGAAGAATTGTAGGTGATATAACAGAAATTTCAGTGACAAATTTCTCAGTCATGATTAAAACCACTTGTCTTTCCTCGTGTAAGTAAAAATATTTTAATTAAGCATATCTATGTAAAAAAAAACTTACAACATTTCGTACATCTAGACTTGTATATGGTATATACAAGTTATCAGTAGTGATTTTTAACATCAAAATATGACATTTAAAATGAAGGCACTTACATTTTTGTAAGCCATGTGTTCCATGAAATATTTTTCTAAAATATTTTATTGAATACCATGTTATACCAAATAACATGTTCTCCCACTAAACTTGAAGAATATTTACATAAAAGTAATTCCGAAATTGTTTACTTATTGTTCTTCAAATAGAAAAAATAGTTTTGCTGAGTTTGAAAGTTTACTTATTTCTTAACTCTTAAAACTGGTTATGCTGGGGCGTGGCCAAGGATGAACACAGGATAGCAGCAGATTTCTTCAGCTCCACCAATTTCATTACATTGACAGGAATTAATTACTTAAAAAATTAATTCTTGAAGTAATTTTCTTTCTAAATATGTTTGTTTTATATAGTTCTTGAACTATATCTAAAAAAGAAAGGAAATCTTAATAATATTCCTGTCAGAAATTACTTTGGAAATTTTCCTGTCAGTTTATCAGTCTGAAATGAGTTCCAGTAAGACAAATTCTCAAGACTCCAGCATCAAGAAAGAACTTCAGTCTCTGATAATTATAGTCCAGCAACTTACTGCTAAGATGGATAAAATGGATACTAAAATAGACACTTTCATAGAAAAACTACAAAACAAATAGACTTGTTACATATGGACCTGCAACAACAGAAGATCCAGATGACAGGCATAGAAGAAGCTGTGAATGACATGGAAAATAGAATACAAGAAGAGGAAATCAACATTGAGTTTCTGCTGAAACAAAATACACATTTACAAACAAAGCTGGATGACCTGGAAAATAGATCTAGGCAATAACATTAGGATTTTTGGACTGCCAGAAAATATTGAAGGTAACAATATTACTTCTTTTTAACAACATGGCTCCCTAAAACTTTAGATTTACCAGAAGCATTCTCTTTTGGTATCGAAAGAGCACATAGATCTATAGCTAATACTAACTCTAACAAAAACTATCCTAGATCAGTTATAGTTAGATTTCTATCATCTTTTGATAAAGAGATGGTTCTTAAATCTGCTTGGGCTAAAGCTCCTGTTAAGATTAATGAAACAACTGTGCGTTTTGACAATGACTATTCTTCCATGGTATTAGCTAAAGAAAAGTTTTTCTGCCACTAATAAGGGAGCTTAAAAAAACACAGTTTAAAACATACCTTCTGTTTCCTGCCAAGCTTAAAATCTTCCTTCCTGATGGTCCTAAAATTTTCGATGACTTAGACTCTGCTTTACTGTTTATCAAAAAAAATAAGATTTTGGAAAAAATAGAAGAAATGGAATGGGCTAGTTCTTCGTTAAAAAGACTGGCAACTGAAACTTCGTGGAAGACTTCAGAGAAGAAGAAGAAGAGACTAAAAAACAAATGATTTGTACTATGTTTTTTTTCTCTCATCATTTTATTTTATTATTAATCTTTTTAAATATAGTTCCTGCATTTCCAAGAGGCAACAAATATTTTGAAAAAGATTTAATCAAAGTTATTCTCTGTGTGCAAAGAAATGTTTTGTTTCATAACTAGTCAAAATATCTGGAGATTTAATGGCAAGCTGTGATTTAACTTGTTTCTCTTTCTGAAGAGGAAAAATAAGGTCAGTAATTTGATACATTTTTTTCCTTTAAAAGTTTATATGTTCTTCAAATGCTATTCCTAATTATACTTTCTTGATTACACAGCATATGCTTGTTTGTAAATAATCTGTCATGCTTTAACCAATAATAATTAGAACTAAATAATAGTAAATAATATGTTTTATTTTTAACTCTATTAATATAAACAGTAAGTAACATTCTATTGTATATACTTCTTATAGCTTTCTCTTACATTTTTTTATTTCTGCCTTACACCCTTTTACTTTCTACTCTCTTTTCTTTTCTTTATTAATATATAGAAATGCTTTTGATCATATAGACACAGTAAATAATAAGATTTGCATAGGAGTTGAGTTGGGACAAAATGTTGAGCTTTGTTACTTATTAATAATTTTGGGCTTGATTTCACTTACATAGAGTCTGTAATAACCTGTAGAATGCATTGTGAAGGTTTTGTCATGTTTAGATGCATTTACACTGCTAAATGAATGTTTGTCACTAGTTTTTAATAGGTTTCCACAAAATGTTAAGAGAGACAATCTGGGATGTGGGCAGTCTCATGCACAGTGTCCATGAGCTACTTCAAAAACTTCAACTCTCAGAATTCTCACAGAGAAGCTGAAAGCAGCTGGTCTCACCTTTGACCTAGATATCACACTGACACATCACAGATACAGGAATAGCAGATTAATAATATGTGTTAAAAACCTATGTCCCAAACATATACATTACCATAACTCATTTAATTCATCTGATTGACAAGCATAAATAATTTTATAACTCTATACTGGAAGAAATTGTCATGTGATATATTTTAAAGCAGTAGTATAGCATGTTTGTAAAATCTGGTTACTAAAATGTGTTTGCTGTGCATTATTTTGTATAAAGCAGACAGATTTATTGAAGGAACAGCAATGTAAGATGGTGATCAGTAAAGATACAACTCAGTGAGATCAGATATATATATATATATATATGTGTGTGTGTGTGTGTGTGTGTGTGTGTGTATGTGTGTGTGTGTGTGTGTGTGTGTGTGTGTGTGTGTGTGTGTGTGTGTGTGTGTGTATGTGTGTGTGTGTGTGTGTGTGTGTGTGTGTATGTGTGTGTGTGTATGCATGTGTATAGATATATATATATATATATATATATATATATATATATATATATATGTATATGTGTATATATGTGAGTATCTGTGTATGTATGTATATATATATATATATATATATGTATATATATATATATATATATATATATATGTATATATATATATATATATATATATATATATATATATATATATATATATATATATATATATATATGTGTGTGTGTGTGTGTGTGTGTATGTGTGTATATAGATATGTATATAAATGTTTCTGAGAATCTGCTTAACTGTGAAGTATGATTTATAACAATTTCTATGAATACAATATTTTATTCTATTGGCAATAATGAGTTTGAGTAAATACTCATATACAAGCAATTCAAGGTTTATTTTGGAAGCTGTTAACTGTATTTACATGACAGAAAATAGATGCATCCTAATATATGTAATGTCTGAATCATATTAGCCAAAGTTTTTGATTTAAATGAATGTTAGAACTTATTTTTCTCTCCTCTTGATTTCTAACATCAAGATTATTTGAATGTTATTTGCATACAAGTGTTTTATATTACATGGCTGTATATAGTAGTATGAACAGTTTTAAAAAAAAAAAAAAAAAAAAAAAAAAAAGGTTTATTTTAGTTTATATGATGCTGTTTTACCAAATGTGTAGTCTTGTCTTGCTAGATAATTGAAAACTGTTAACTTCAGTTAAATATAACTAGTATTAAATTGATAAGGTGGTAGCTGACGTACTGCTGCTTAGGGTAGGGGGTTAACTTGAGTGGTAAATACTACTCTAAGTTGGAGTTTACAACTCCAGGCTGGATGCAAGGTTTAATCCTTACATTATTTTCACTTGTTCATTGTTATTTGTATATAGTTTTGACATCCACAATATATTTTGTACATTCATTGTCACTACAAACAAAATTGAATCCTATACGAAATCCCATAAGAGATTCAATAAATACAGCTATATTTAAAGGTACACCTAAAGGAGGAGATGTAACATTACTTATCTTGTTATTTGTTATTTTGATCATAAGATTCTTAAGTTTTAAAAATGCCAAATGACATCTTTAAAAGGAATTTCTTTAAACATTAATGGATTGAATAATCCATGTAAAAGGGCAAGCCTAATAAGATACATTAATTTACATAAGGCCAACTTAGTCTTCCTACAAGAAACCCATCTCTTGAAAAAAGATATTGATAAACTAGCCACAAACAAATATACAGTATTGGTTAGTTCAGAGCACACTCAGAAAAAAGAGGAGTGGCTATTTTATGGAATAAAAGTATGCCCATTCCTAAAAACATTAAGTCTTATCAGGATGACAAAGGAATGTTTTGTATGGTTACAATACAAATTAATGGGAAGACTTACACTTTAATTAATGTATATTGGATACCTGGAATTGGTATAAATACAGTGAAACATCATCTTGATAAGATCATATCATTCTCTATAGGAGATATTATTTTAGCTGGTGACTTTAATTGTATACTACATGAAAGTGATACTACCACTATAGGAAAGAGAAGAATTACATCTAATGCAAAACATTTAAAGGATTTTGCTAATTCTTATCATTTGAATGATATTAATAATCAGATAGATTCAAAATCATTACCATACACCTTTTTTTCTAACAGATACAAAACTTATTCAAAAATAGATAGGGTGTTTATTTCTAACCAAATGGTAACAGATTTAATTAATTCCAAAATCATTTCATGTCCTATATCTGATCATAATTCAATTGTTTTTGAATTCATGATAACAAATACTCATAATGTTCAGATCAAAAGGATACCAGCATACTTAACTCAACTAAAAGACTATAAAGAATATATACTTTCAGAAGTAAAACATTTTTTAGACATAAATAACACTCCTGAAGTCTCCATTGTTTATGTTTGGGATGCCTTAAAATCATATCTATATGGACAAAGTATCAGATGGTATAATAATAAAAGGAAATCTTGGGATAAGGAATTGTTAGAGATTCAAAGTAAATTAGACTCGTATAAACATAATAATAAAGAAAATATTATGGACAAGAAAGTTATTGAAGAAATAAACAAGCTAAATGAGACATACAAAGAAATTTTAACTCATAAAGTTAAAATAACTTTAGAGAAATACAAGTTTTTGTCTTATTCAATAAGCCCCAAATACTTACATAGACTTAAAAATAAAACAAAAAGGTTGAATAAACAAAACCATATCAAAGAAATATTTTCTCTAAGGAAAAAGAAGAATGTTTCTAGTATACCAGAAATACTAGATGAATTTAGAAATCACTTTCACAAAATTAACCATAATAATATTAACATGGAACCTAAAGATAAAATAAAGGAGTTTATAACCACAAATATGAATAGAAAGCTTAATAAACAACAGATTAAACTATTGGACAAGAGTATTTCATATACAGAAGTTATTACACAAATAAATAAGCTTAAATCAAACAAAGCACCGGGTAATGATGGTATTATACCAGAGATATATAAAATCCTTTCTAAAATACATATTCATTAATACATAAGGTTTTTATTTTGGCCCAAACTGAGTTAATAACCCCCATCTTGGCAATATACATTTATTTCGCCAATTTTAAAACCTAATAAAGATCCAACTAGATGTTCTTCATATCGGCCCATCTCATTACTTAATGTTGATTATAAAATGTTTATGAATATCTTTGCTGATAGATTGAAGACAATCATTCCGGCGTTATAGATATAGATCAGACAGGCTTCATTGTAAATAGAAATACTTTTGATAATATAAGAAGAACTTTAACATTAATAGATTTTGCAAATAGGAAAAAGAAAGATTTAACACTTATTAGTCTTGATATAAGTTCAGCATTTGATTCAGTAAGTTGGGACTATCTGTTTACCTTAATGAAGTGCACAAACTTCTCGGATGCATTTGTAAATCTAATTGAACATTTATACAAAGGAATGTTGGCTTATATTAAGGTAGGAACATATGTTTCACAAAAAATACCCATTCTTAAAGGTAAAAAACAAGGATGTCCACTTTCTCCACTATTATTCACTTTAGTAATGGAGCCTTGGGCTAATTTGATCAGAAACAGTACTGACATAGAGGGTTTTGAAATAGATGAAAATACAACATCCAAAATTCAACTTTTTGCAGATGATGTTCTAATTACATCAGCAGGATCTAATTCTTCTATACAGTCTCTATTTGATAACATGATGAATTTTAAAAGTATTTCTGGTTTAATATTCAATGAAGAAAAACTAAAATACTACCTATATATACACGAAAAAATATTCTCATTAGTGATTTTACTAAATATGTACCCAATTCAGGTCAGATAACTTATTTAGGTATAATACTATCTAAAGATATTAAATCTATTATATATAATAATTATAATACCTGTTTTCTTAATATACAAAATCTTTTTAATACCTGGAATAATATGTTTTTTACTATGGAGGAGAGACTTACAATTATTAAAATGATAATATTCCCCAAGATTTTATACTTAATACAATCAATAATACTTCCACCTACAAAAATAATTATCAAGAAACTGAGCACACTAATGTTAAATTTCTTATGGGCACCTATTAGACCTAGGATTGCATTAAAGAAACATACTAATAGCTGGTCTCAAGGGGGTATTTCTTTTCCAGACTTTAATTTATATACTATCTCTTCTATTGTAAAAGTTATTACTTTATTAATAGATCAGTCATATGTCACAAAATGGAAAGATTATTGGGAGCTAATTAGTATACACTTCATGAAAATCTCCTTAACACATAAAAATATGATTGTAAATAACTCCATGTTATGGTTACTAAAGGAATTTTGTACTTCACCTATTACACCTAAACATATGGTTTGTTACCCATTAAATATTATTATTAGTTATCGTAACTTTATATTCATGCACCTTAAGTATAGGGAATGGAATTTTATTGTATTTCCTATAATGTATACTCAGGGTATGCTTTTGTCATCTACTTCTGAAGGAACTCATTTAGCTATAGATAATGATCTAAAGTACTGGTATCAGTTGATATCTGATAATAAAGTTAAAAATCTAGATTTCTTAAAACAAGAATTTGATCTAAGAGAAACTTGCTGGTTAGAGGTTCAGACCTTTAGACAACATCTCATTAATAAAATAGATTTAATGTCTATAACTGTTAAAGAATCTATTCCAACACTGATTGATTACTTGATATTAAATTTACAACATAAAGTTTCTGATAAAGGTAAACTTTCATACATACATAAAGTTATCAGACAAGAAACTTTTACAGTGTAGATTCATACTGGAATTATTTCACTTCTATTAATGGGGACCCACCCAATCAACAAGATAAACAATATATATTGGAATCTGCTTATAGAACTACGTCTTCCATTGTCTGGAGACTTTATACATGGCCATTTTACATAGATCTTTTATACACCTTTGATGATGAATAAAATAAATAATAAAGATAATCTATGTAAGAGATGTAATGTAGAAATTAATGCTGACTGGGCTCATATGTTTTATGACTGTATAAAATTGAAAGAATACTGGAAGTCAATTAATGAATTTTTGCAGGCTCTTTTTACAGATAATTTCATTATTTCTAAATCTCTTATATTATTCAACACACCTGTACCTCAAAGTGTTAAAAGGTTAAGCTTCCCTTGTTATAGTCTATTCTAGCAGTGGCTAGGAAAATAATAACTAGAAATTGGATTTCAGATACACCTCCTTCGTTCAATGAATTTAAAAATGTTATGAATATAGTGTGCCATATGGAAATAAACACAATTAGGACTAGAACAAACAGAAAAACATCTTATTTTATTGTATGGGATAATTTACAAAATTTGTTAAAAAAATTTTAATTTCAATAGCATGGTATTTTAGTTTAATTAATTGATCTGATTGTAGTGGATGTCTTTGTAAATACTTTAGTTGTTTTGTTGAATATTATAATAATACCTATTTTTAATTACTTGTATAAAATTGTTATGATATTTCTCTTATATGTTAAAACAATAAACCTGTTTTGAAAAAAAAAAACTGGTTATGCTGCTACAGATTTTTAAATCCAGCCAACATTTAGTAATTTTGCATTTCGATAAGCTCTCCTCTCTTTATGAATAATGTTTGCATCCGTGATAATTTTAAGTTGGTAATACCTTAACATTGCAACAATTTCTTACAAAATATGAAATCCATAAGGCCACTGACGAGTAATAGACTGAACAAATTCCACTTACATGAGTAAAAAAGTAAACATTTCTGAAGGGGTATTATACAATAGTTTAGATCCTTAGGACAAAGTTAATAACTTCATCACCCTGTCACATAACAGTAGGTCAAAAATGAGCTGAACTTCTTCAGCTCCCCACCCCCTTTTCTAAGGCCAGACTGATTCTTTGATATAAAATCATAAGCCACCTCTACCTCCCTGCTCTGCTATGTCTCATCCATCTAGTTTATCTAAACACTCCACATTGCTTCAACATAAATATGACCTTTTCTCACATCTTAACCACATTTGATTATTTTTTCTAACAACCCAACCTTACTGGTCATTAATATGACCATATTTCTCAGTATCTTTTTCTCTTTGACCTGTACTGTACTCTACTTTTATCCGTCGCCATCCACTCTCTCTCTTTCATACTGATTAGTATCTTCAAAAATTCTCCCACCATCTAGTCACAATGTATAACCCCACCCATTCTATAAAAATAAATACTGCAGCCCTAAATATCTAATTCTTCTGTACACTATCTTCCATGTTTTTCCTCTATTTCCCCTCCTATAGAAAAGGCATAGCCTTCAACTCTTCTAAAATATATGTCACAAATGGTACAATAACAACATTCTCAAAGAACGTCTTACCCAGATAATTTTCTCACACTACTTACATTTCACCTTCCTCCACCTCCTCACAATGGAGATATAGGACCAAAACCTGTCTCTTTCATGCCACAATTTGTTTCAACTATTAACTGATATCCATTAATAAACTACAAAATAACAACATCCACAACAAGGAAAGAGCACTGGGGTGGAATTGGAGATTGCAAAGTCATATCCAGTGAAACAGTCAGCCCACAGCAGAAATAACTGGTGGCATAATCAGTTTTGAGCAGGGGTCAGAGAAGGTTCTAAGGTCAATAGAGACTAGGCTGAAGAAATGGAAGTTAACTGGGGTGAAAGCATATGAGTTCAAGGAAATACTCAGGGGTCTTGTACCCCAGGAAGAAGAAGAAATAGCTGGGGCCAAAGAAGAATCATCGTCATCAACCCCATGTTTCCCATTTTCTACATGGGGTTGGGATGTTGTGTTAACTAAGATGGATCCAAAAGACAAAGTAGGAATACCAAACCACAACAAGGAAACCACGTGCTGCTTGAAACCACTCATTTATTGAGTCAAAGGTTTCATTCCTCTGGTAGGAACTTTATCAGAATAATGTTAAAACACAAAACAACTATTTAAATATACTACTACAACCAATGAGAATCAAATTAAAAATCACATGACTGTATAAAAAGAAATCATGTGACTGTATAAAAAGAGAATCACATAACTGTATAAAAGACTTCCACTAAATAACATAATTCTTAAGTTTTAAAACCGGTGTAAGTGAGCACCCATCATTAAACCGGGTGCAGACATGACGTCCAAACAGATCTGCCACTTTAATTCTTGTTGTGTCAAACGTTCATCAATGATTTTCCCTTGTGCATCCTTTTTGACCTGTTGAATAACCATGAACCCAAAAGTATGTGTAGGATTAACACTAATGTGTCTGAACAAAGCATTGGTGGTTCTCTCTTTTCTAATGTCCAAATTGTGTTCATAAACATGGCCCCTTAATCTATGGGAGGTTTTGCCTATACAAAATGAAGGGGAGTGTTGACACTGAGCTAGGTAAACCACTTGTGAAATAGTGCAGTAGTAATGTCCAACAGTTTTATAGATTTTACTCCTTATACAAAAGGTGTCAGCCTCAATAATGTACCTACACATTTAAAAGTGCCCCTCCTTTTCAAGCTACTTCCTACTGTTCTATTTTCAAGTAGTTGTTTAAAAGGTCTATCTTTTCTGTAGGTAATGGCGGGTCTTGGACCAAATTTTGCTAACATAGAAGAATTAGAAATAAGAACTGGTCAATTTTGAGTTAACACTGTAGCTATTTTAGGGCTGTCCAAATTATAAGTAGTAATAAATGAATGTCAAGTACTTGGAGTGATGTTATTAACTCTGGGGAAGGGGCTGGGTCCTTGCTCCTCAGTCCTGACCAAAATAGGCCTGCACACTCCCAGATTTCTTTTGTAATTACTTCTGATTGTAAATCCAATAACAAACCTAATGGATAACCCCAGTTCAAAAACATTTGAATAAGGCTGTCAGTTTCAATTTTAAAAGTAGCAGATTCTGACATCATTCTAGCAAGTCTGACTAATTGACCCTAATCACAGATCTCTTTTGATGCTAACACTAACACATCCAAAAAGAAAATCTGATTAAAATCATAATTACAAGTGAACTGCAAAAATTTAATAGTGTTATTAATGTATGTCAAAAATTCATTTTGTTTTCCTTCTGTATCTGTCCACAACAAAAGGATGTCATCCAAAAATCGAGTATATAAAGCCCAAGTGTTAAAATTACTGTTAAAAATAAAATTGTCTTCCCATTTAGCCATTACTAAGTTAGCAAACGTGGGGGCAAAGACTGCACCCATGGCAACCCCGGACACCTGCCTGAAATATTGGCCTTCAAAGAAAAGAAAATTGTACTTTGTTGCCTCATAGCAAAAGGTTCTCCCGTTAGATTCTCGGCTGGAGTGCAGGGAGTGCCTTCTGTGTGGAATCTGCATGTCCTCCCCGTGGTTGGGTGGGCGTTCGAAAGATATGCGTAAATAGGAGTGCCTTTGTTGAAGGTTGAACGTCGAGCTGGCACCTCGGCGTTCATGAAAATTTACTGCCAATCATTAGCAGACCGGAGTTCTGCTGTGGTGACCCCTAACCGGGAAAAGACAACAACAACAACAACTTTAAAACAATTTCCATTAAAGTAGTCATAGCATAAATCTGGCTAGAACTAAATGCACCAGGTACTTGAAGCTATTAACCTCTTCCACTATCTTTCATTCTATCTCAATTATCAGCTTCTTCTGGTTTCCCTGGGCCTTCAGTTTTGCATTACATTCCCCAGTCCTTTACTGTAGTTCTTGCTCAGAGTCTGCCTGCAATACCACACCATCCACATACAGCAACATTATCGATCTGTCCCCTCTGACCTATTTGTTAATGTAGTTCATCACCAGTATGGACAGCAGAGAGCTCAGATCTGAACCCTGGTCACATCTACTCCCACTGGTCACCCCTGTGTGAGTCTGAACACTGTTTTTACTTGAGTCATTGGGTCCTTGTACATAGCCTGCACTAATTCTGTCAGTGTTTCTGGGACTTCAAACTGACGCAGTACTGCCCAAATCATCTTTCTTGGGATGTTGTCATATGCTTTCTTCAAGTTTACGAATGCCCAATTGGACTCTTTCCTCATCTCTAGCTTCTTCTCAACTATATGTCTCACTGCAAACATTGGGTCAGTTGTACTGCATCCTGATCTGAATCAGAACTTCTCATCTCCCATCTTATTTTCTACTACTACTACTCTGCTGATCCATTTATCAAACACCCTCTCCAGAACTTTCATGCAATGTGAAAGGAGTTTGATACCTCTGTACTGCCCACAATTGTGGATGTCCTCTTTGTTCTTGCATACTGGCAAAAGTATGCTTATTCTCCAGTCATCTGGGATACACATATCTGTCCACACTGCTATGAATACCCTCAGAAGCCAGTTTTCCTCTATCTCACGCAGCAACCTTATCATATCTGCTGTGACCTCATCTCAGCCTTCTGCTTCCCCTGACATTTTTCTTAGTGCTATTCTTACTTTTTGTAGGGTGGGCTCCTCTTCTTCTCTCATTGTAGGCTGTGTCTGAAGCAGTGCAGCTTCTGTGGGGATTTCTTCATTCAGAGGTTGCTGGAAGTACTCCTTCCATCTGCCTTTGATGTTCTGTTGATTGGTGAGTAGGTTGTTGCTGGCATCCCCTATGAAGGGTGTCTAACTATCTTCTTTATCTTTCTGTCATTGCCTTGCAAATGATTTGGCTTCTTTGTGCCACCTACTGAGACACTTTCCAGAAGCTGGTAGAGTGCCTCTAATGCCCCATTCTTTGCTATTGCAACTCCTCTTATAGTTTCTTTGCTAGCCAACCAGTATTCCTTCCAAACCTGGTCTGTCTTTTCTATCTCCCACTTTTTCCTGCACTCTTTCTTTCTTTTAATGACTTCCTGGACTTCTGCATTCTATCACCAGCTTTCCTTATGTACCTTATTTCCATATCTGGCTCAGTCACATATCTGTTCCGTAGTCTTCTCATATGCTGTTTTGAGGTGCTGCCATTCTTCTTCATCTCCACCTATTTCCTCCTCTTCTTGGGGTACTAGAGCCCTGAGTGATTCCTTGAACTGTTGGACTTTCTTTCCAGTCAACTTCTAGGTCTTCAGCCTAGTCTCTGTTAACCCTAGAGCTTTCTCTGAGCACTGCTTGCAGCTGTTTGTGGCAACCAGTGGTTTATGCTGTGGGCCAACTGTTTCACTGGGGATGACTTTGCAATCACTGATTTTACCCCAGTGCCCTTTCATTACTATGAGGAAGTCTACCTGAGTTGCATGTCAGCCACTCATGTATGTAATCTTATGACTGTCTTTCTTTCTGAACCATGTGTTGGCTACTATCAAGCCATTTTCCAGACAGAAGTCTAGAATTGTGTCTCCTTCTTCATTCCTGTTGCCTCACCTATGTGGAGCCAGGCAGTCCTCATATCCTGTTCTGTCTGTCGTGATGTCTGCATTCAAGTCACTCATTACCAACACCAATTCATATTGCCCTGCTTTATCCAGTAGGTCCTGCAGCTTCTGTCTGAATGCACTCTTTTCCTCACTATCATAATCCTGCTGTGGGACATATCCTGAAATTATGAATACTGCCCTGTCATTACATTGGGGTTTGATTGCCATGAGTCTATCACTAATTCTGATGACATTTCTATGCCTTCTGAAGCCTCTTTGTCACCACAATTCCCACGCAATTTCTAGCCTCTCCTCCTCCTGAGTAATAGACTCTGTATCCCAAGTTAAGTGGCTCTGCTGCACTGCTCTTCCATATTGTCTTTTGGATACATAGGATGTCCAGCCTCCTCCATACCATCATGCCATCCACTTTCAAGCTCCATTCTGTCAGTGTACCTACATCGAATGTAGCAATTCTTAGTTCATGTTTGGCAGCTTGATTGGTTTTGCATCCAGCTTTCACTCAACAGAGCTATCCCAGGTAACCCAGGCTAGGCAACTGGACACTAACCAGCCAGTAGTTCATTGACCCATGGCTGCTGCTGTGTTTTATGGCAGGCACACACTGGTCAATAGGAGCATAAATACCACTCCCACTGTTAGCATGGGTCCCAGACATAGGTCGGAGTAGGCTGGGTCCTCAACCCACTTATCACTGGCAAACACACATGCCCATTTAGCAGCTTTAGTCAACACGACTGTTTGTTAAAAACAAAGAAAAGGATAAAATCCGCAAGAAGTGGAAGGGGGTATCCATGATTCCCCTTCACAACAGATGGGATAAGACAGAGGCAGGACATGTTTCACCTGCCCTTTGACTTCATTTGTATTGAGCACAATATAATTTCTGCTGATGGAAGAAACTTTGGAATATCTGTAAACCAATGGAGTACAAGCGTTAGTGTAACACAGATTCATAGGAAAAAGGCAATGCTGGGTAACTCTAATAAGATTTCTTTAATTGAGTAACTGGGTTAGCAGATAAGAAAGTGTTTAAGGATATGGCCTTGTAAACCTCATCAAGCTCTTTATAATGATATGTAAAAGTTTACTTAATCAATCAGACAGACTTAAAATGGGTCCTAGAGTCACATAAAGTAAAACACTGACAGAAAGACAGGACAAGGAGGATGTTAGATCCACTAGAATGAAGTGATACTTACAAAGAAGGCATATGTGATCAGTATTAATACTAAAGAGGTACTTTTCTATATCTATATGATTGAAAAGTTTTGGAAGCAAGAGTTTTTGCATAAGAGGTTATATGAATGATAAAAAGAAACTTGGTGAGATGAGGAAATTTTCGAAAGATGGATGTTTGAGTTTCATATAGAACATCAAAACACAATATATCTATTATTATATAATAACTGCTCATTACTATTTAAAAACGTGCACACTGATTGGACAACCCAGTCAGCATGCCCACTGTAAATCATGTACATATCAATAGAAAACAATCTAGCCTCTGAAGTATCAATGAGCAGCCAGATTTTAGCATATGCTGGTGAGCAGCAAAATACGAGAAAAATCAGGTATGTTCTGTAAAAACAATGAAACAGAAACATACCTGATTTTCCTTATAGTTCTCCATTGTCCCTAGTAAAATAGTGAATTATTAAACATTAAAAAAAAAAAACTGTGACAGATAATCTCTTTTCTCCACTGCTTCTCCTGCACTGTGCTGATGTACTGTGCAGGCATGGGAATGCAAGTCTCATATGAATGCAGAGTACATCAGCAAACAAGGAAGAAAATGAAAGAAGACTGAAGTGCCGTTATACAAATGCAGTATTTCAAAAGGTAAGCAATTTCTTTCTTAAATACTACCATTGTATAAAGGCAATAATCCACTCCTGATTGTGGCTATATCAAAATTTACCCACGGTTGGTTTTGTTTAATCACAGGGCTCTGTCCTCATGGTGAAACCATGCCAACCATTGCTAAATCCTGATATACCCACACACAGTCATGGATTATTGCTTAAAGTTAACCCACAGGAAATGAATATGCAACTTGGAGGGGACAGCTGCAACAACTGAAGTGAAAGGGAACTTTGATTAGGTATATATGGTTACCTGGAGATATTCAGCCAATGAGGGGAAGCAGAAAGGAATCCTGACATGATCCTAAAGCATGCAAACAAAGAGAAAGCAGAAGTACTAGTCAAAAGAGGAAAAACCTTCAGGGTAGCAGCACCACAGAAATAGGGCAAGGTCCATTTCTAAGTTACAAATGAAAGTGTTTTCAGAATCATAACATAATGTGTAGAACAGATGTGATACAGACATTTACTTTTTTACATCTGCTTTTTAGGGAAAATGCCACCTTAGGTAGCTCCCACACATAGTTCACTTGGGTTCACCTGGAGATTAGATGAATTCCAAGACTGATACCTGTCCTGAAGAGCACTTCATGAAAGATGTATGACCTTGTCCAGAAAGGATTTCAATATTAAATGAATGAAGTCATTCCTGATGGGTAAAACATAGTACAGATCACAGGCGATCTTTCCTAGAGGCCACAACCACCTGCTTAAAATATGCTGCAAAAAATGTCAAGATATTATGCATATTCAGTACTTACGTATTATTGCAACCACATTTCTATGTTGCGATAATACATAAGTAGTGATTTCTCCAGTTTCCAAAAAGTTTCTAAGAGCAATGTTTACATTCTGTCCCTATTTTGTTTGTCAATTGTTTCACAAAAGTGATTCATTATTTGTAAACAGCAGGCCACAAGGGATGCATGACCTCAGAATGAGCTAATGTCTTAAAGGATTCCGTAGTTAATGGTCTTTTTTTTTTTTGTAATGTCTTAGTCTCCAGATAGTTTCCCTGTTTGGCTAAGTGAATGGTACAAAAGGACTGTAACTGTGGTCTTCATTTTAAGGTACACTTTTCCCATTTACTTAGTTTTAGCCTGTGAAGCAGCCCACAAATACCTGCAAAGACGTTTGGGTTTGTTTATAGAAGCGTTATTATGTTATGTAGTAATGTGTACACCATTAAACATGTCTATCTGTATGTGGAAAATCGCATGCAAATGACTACATGTAGAAGGAGTAGTTACTGGTCTTTTTTTTTTTTTTTTTGTAATGTCTTAGTCTCCAGATAGTTTCCCTGTTTGGCTAAGTGAATGGTACAAAAGGACTGTAGCTGTGGTCTTCATTTTAAGGTACACTTTTCCCGTTTACTTAGTTTTAGCCTGTGAAGCAGCCCACAAATACCTGCAAAGACATTTGGGTTTGTTTGTAGAAGCGTTATTATGTTATGTAGTAATGTGTACACCGTTAAACATGTCTATCTGTATGTGGAAAATCACATGCAAATTACTACATGTAGAAGGAGCACTGGAAAATAAAAGTTAAAGAAATCGTTACCGCTGCTTGGCAAGCTGCTAATGTATGCCTTAATGACATCTTGCATTCAGTTGCAGCTTACCAGTAGCAGTGCTAATGATTTTCACAGCATCAGAGAATCATTTCGCTCTAACATTACCACGTACAGCAACCTCGAAATGTGGTTGCGATAATATGTAAGTACCGCATATTCAAACCCTTACCGTATTGTTGTTATTATTTGGAAAAAGAAAATTGAAATAAAGAAATTTTGGAAAAAAAAAAAACAGCTTGCAATCTCACGAAAGTTAAGGGCTAAAAGAAAATAAGCTTTTAATGTAATGACAGTTAATTCAAGAGCAAAATAATATATTAATGTCTTTTCAATATGAGAATTATAAATACAGATTAGTTGGGCCTAAGAATACTATTGTGTCAAGTTCTATCAGGATATGGTGAGGAACATCTCAGTATTCACCGAAGTGCACCCTGAAAACACATTCTATACATTTTGAAACAGCAGGTGACCTGGCAAAGTCATTTGGCGGTGAGTAATTTAATCTTACTCAATCAAAAAAATTACACTGGCATTAGTAGCATGAAGTAGGTGTGACGATTCCACCCTGGCTCCAGTGACAACATTACAGCATTAAATTTACTGTCATTGACTGTCCTTTTCTTTGCAGACTGACGGCTTTTGTAAGCATGACAAATTTGAAGCATCAGGTGGAGAAAAAGCCCCAACTTGTACAATAATTTATTGATCTCCTGAAATAAATCTGCAATATAGCACTTGTAACTTAGAACCTATGTTTAGTTTATGACTGCTTAACAATTAAAGGCAAAGTTTATTACTTTCTCCCTGATGCTTCTAAAAATGTCATATTTCAGCATGGTATATTTTTGCTTGCCAGTGTCTTAGCTATAGCACCTTTTTTTAAATATTATCTTAAGTTCAGTTTACTACTGTGTAAAAGACAGTAATAACAGATGGCAAAATAATGTTTATTTAGCTTTAGGTCATCAAAATAACATATCATAATAAGAAATTTTAATAACACAAACTGAAATGAGCTGCAAACTATGTTGCATGCATATTACTTATGTTTATTAAATAGCAATGTCTCTCTTTCCACAGATTTGACCTAAAGTAACATATATCATGTATTTTTTTACTATGTACTGTGTATTAGAAAAAGTTCAGGTATGACTTAAAAGCCTGGACTGGTTTTGGCTTGGTACAAAAAAACTAAAAGACTTAAACTAAATTTCCTGTGTGCATACAGACTTCATCATGAGGTAGCAACTATGTAATATAAGTGAACAAGAGTTGTGATATTTTGCCCTGACTGCAGTCCTGTGGTATAACATGTAGTGCCATAATCCATATAGGATATGAACAAGTGATAATAAACAGCACAATTAGAGTGAACTATTCAAAAATACTTGTTTTTATGTAGACAAATTCATACATGAGTCAAAAATAACATGTTTCAGAGTATCTGTGATGACTCTGAGAGCTGTTTGCAGAAGTAGCAAACTATTTTTAAAAATGAGAAAAAAAAAGAAGTCACTTGAATAAACAGTTTGCTAGCATTCCAATGTGGCACCACTAATCCTCGGGCAATTTCATTGGTCCGGTGAAGGCACATTCATAGACAACCCATGGATATGAGTCAGGGAATGTAATGGACTGGCACTGTGGTGCATGGTCACAGTTGTACTCGGATCTGGTCCACCAATGCAATACTTCTTATTTAAAAGTGTAGTCATTATGGGTCTCATCTGAATGTGCATATTATCTTCCTGAGGTTACAGGATAACATATCAAGGCTAAGGAGAACACATAGCATGTGGACCAGAGGAAGAAAGTCGGTTCCATCTGCCAACATGATAAGTAAAGTGGTGGAGTAGTACTGACTGACCACTGTCTAACAGTTGAGTAGAAGACAGGCTAATCACCATCTTACCATTGTAATGGTGTATAAACAAAGAACAGTTCTTACAGCTCAGGTAAGGAAGAGGGCAAATGCTGACAACATAAACAGCCAGGAAGAGGCACTACAATCAATTATAGGAACCATTTGGGATCAGAAATTTACTCCAGCCATAGCAGGCCCAGGGAAAGGAAAAGAAAAATCCCTTAGAGTTTAAGGAATTTAAACCTGTTTAGTTATGGGTGGAAGGCACGGGAGGGGAAAAGAACTGCAGCAAAACAGAAATAGGATTCCACTAAGAGTAGAGTCAAAAAAGACTTGTCTTACATAAAGTATTAAGTCACACAGTTCTATATTTGACTACTTTGACAGAGTTGCAATTAAGACGTTTTAAAGCTTTAAAAATGTTACAATTTTAGAAAAAAATGCAACATGAAAAGCCTGTCTCTAAATGAAACAAAAATGGACATCTTTGAAGGGATTTTATACACTTCTCAAATATGCAGAAGCCTGTAAAATAAAACTCATAAATGAATAAATTATGCAACTGGACAATGACTTGCATTTCTAGCGTCAGTAGGTTAAAATTAACATAATATATTAATATTAACATTAGTGGTCCTTTTGAATTGTAGTATTGAAGTACCTTTTATCCATGTTAGTGAAAAATTTCAGAGGAAATGTAAGGCTTTTTAATAATGTAGATTAAAAACTTTCTGTTTTATGAATATATCCAGTACTTTAAATGACTGTCATACTGAAGCATGTATAGTTTGTTTTTGTTGAAGCACATTTATTAAGAATTTATCTAGCCTAATTATCTGCTGTGGATTAACTCTGTCTTGGTTTAGATTTATTCCTGCACTCCAAGTATTCTAGAAATGTTATTATTGTATTAATCCTTTATAGAAATCAAACTGAATGGATTAATCTTTCCCCTCTCGTCTGTGTTACATAGCTCAAGAATATGAATCAATCAATATGTGATTTTTAAAAGAGATTTTTAAATGTTTTAAGTGCTGCTTGATGAGTGCAATTATAATTCACTGTGGACTGGATTCATATCGCCTCCCTTTATTCCTCTTCCAAATATATATATATATATATATATATATATATATATATATATATATATATATATATCCCTGTTAGACCATTTTTAATGTAAATTGAGAAAATTACACATTCGGCTTTGTTTTTTTTTTTCCATTTCATCAGTCATCTGTCCAAGTTCCATTCCATTTGTTAGGCATCCATGCTTTTATTACATTTTCCTAAACACCTCAATGTACAAAAACATGTATTACACCTATTCTTAAGTGGATTGCATTTTTTCATTTTTTCTGAACTTTTAATAATTTGTTCATTTTTAATTTTTTCTGATTTATCTGATCATAGCTCTCAAGCAATCATGGACAAATCTCAATAGAATCAGAAAGAAATCCAACGATAATCAGGGACAATTAGGGATACTTTTAAAATATTAATACTATTAACATGAGACATCGACAGAACAAGAGAATGTGAATGAATACACAGTTTTGAAATAAAAGAAGTCTACAACTCTGATTATTGTCATTATTTATTAATTATAATTCATAACATTTTCTCCAAAGGTCACCCATTTTAGGAGGGATTAAGAGGGACAGAGCTATAATGCAAGCCAAAATCAGGAATGTCCCTGAAAATCAGGGGCAGTTGAGCGGAATGTATCTGATATATTTCTCGTTCCTATCCTTAGTGAGTTTCCTTACCTTTCTTATGTAAATGCCATCCAGTTGTACCTTACATTCTATGGTATTTCTGTTGAGAACATGACATTTTTTCTTTGCTTTTATTTTGTTTCATGGAAATAACTGTTTCTAGAGATTGCAGACTTGACTGTTTTACAGTTTTTCTCAGTCCATCCTTCTTGATTATGTGACAGTTGTTTACTAACGTGTGTGTGTGATACAATTGGTTTGATGGTACTCATTTATTTAAAACAAAACAGATAAAATGAAATTCTGCTAATTAAAGAAATCCATGGTTTGTCTGACCAAATGGTTGTTACATTTAGAATTTTCACGTGAACTGTGTCTTGCAGAAGGCAATAACCCCTACCCCTCCTCCACTGACATAAGTAACTCTGGATTCACTTTAACTTTTGTTAAAATCGATTTTTGATTAAATATTTTTAAAGCTACAATTCAACCAAATAACTCTCAAACAGATTGTCGTCTGTCCATAAACTGTATTTAAAAATGTCAACAAAAAGGTCCAGTTTCAACTTTACAATCAAAAAAGAGAAAGCATGAAGAACGTAACATGAATACGCAGGAGCAAAAGAAAGAGATGAATGAAACAAACATTAACGAAACCTAAACAGGTAAGACTTATGAAACCAACACAAAATAAATAAATGTGTGTTTATGTTGTGATATTTAAAATATGAAAAGTATCAACAAATTTAATAAAACAAGGCAAACAGGACTATAAGAAGTATATTTTAATAATGGAAGTTGTTGAGTTATTATAATCAGAGACAAAATATTTGCTAAATTGCAGTGGCTAAATGAATGGGACAGTCTTCTTGAAATCATAGTATGTTAAAATAGTTTAGAGAATGGGCTTACTGTACATCAGTACCCTGACTGGAGAATTAATGTTCCCCAGCACGGTATTAATATACAAGTAATGCCCACTGAAAAAAGAGTCTACTGCTTCACAGCAGCATATCAATCCACTGTGGAGCCTTGATTGACAAACTGGAACAGCCCCCATTATTTTACGCTTGTTAAGCAGCGCCTCTACTGTTTAGCAAGTGTAAAATGTAAAAAAAGTAAAGTAAAATAAAAAAAAAATGTGTGTGTGTGTGTGTGTGTGTGTGTGTGTTTATGTCTGTGTGTGAGAGTGTATGCGTGTGAGAGAAATATAGGTTGGGCTTCTATTTAACACTCACTAAGCAGCGCTTCTGCTGTTTAGCGAGTGTAAAATAAAAAGTGTTTGTCTATGTGAGAGTGTATGCATGTATGAATGTAAGAAAGTAAGAGAGAGAGATGATTGAAAATAAATGAATCAGAAAAAAGTGTGTGCGTGTGTGTGTGTGTGTGTGTGTGTGTGTGTGTGTGTGTGTGTGTGTGAGAGTGTATGCATGTATGAAAGTAAGAAAGTAAGACAGAGAGATGATTGAAAATAAATGAATCAGAAAAAACTGTGTGTGTGTGTGTGTGTGTGTGTGTGTGTGTGTGTGTGTGTGTGTGTGTGTGTGTGTGTGTGTGTGTGTGTGTGAGAGTGTATGTGTATGAAAGTAAGAAAGTAAGAGAGAGAGATGATTGAAAATAAATGAATCAGAAAAAAGTGTGTGTGAATGTGTGTGTGTGTGTGTGTGTGTGTGTGTGTGTGTGTGTGTGTGTGTGTGTGTGTGTGTATGTGTGTGTATAACATATGTAATATAACTTGAAGCAGTAAAAAACATAATGATATATGTTAGGGTGTAAAAGAAATGTCCTCTAGTGTAAATAAAAAAGCAATTATTAAACTTGAAGCATGCAAAGCAATGTCTCACTGTTGGCATGATGTACAAATATTAAAATTAATCAATACTGAAAGTCTCTAAATTATCTATGCTACCCTCATACCCACTTAAATTGCAAAAATATAATATACCTTCAGGCAGAGTAAACATCTTAGGTTTCTGTACAGGGATATGAGTGCATTTACTCTAAATTCTTCACAGCAAAATAAGCTTGCCTTCCAGCTGTTTAAAACTAGTAAAAGAACAAACCATTCATTAACGTCATTGCTGAAAGTTACAGCAATATGGCAATCAGATGAGAGCGTGTTCTGTTTTTCTTATTTTTTTTTTCATTCTAATGCTTGTTCACATTTTTTTTAAATAAACATCTCAGTGGGTGGGTAGTTTGCTGGAACATTGCCATACCACTCCAGGCAGCATATTAGGAAAGCGTAACAAGCAGCTGGTAATAGTCTTAAACAAAATTATATATTTTAGTCATTCAGTGCTGTATTTAGCATTTTGTACTGGTAATTTAAACAGCAAACTAATTAGCTTGTTGATTAATGTTCTTGTTTAGTTAAACCCATATAATAATCTAAGATACTGAGTGAATTTAGGATTATGTAACCTTCAATTAAACCTATCAGACTTAATGCTGGTAACCACTGATCATGTTTTTTAAGCTTCTGGACCTCACTGGTAGTGAAGGGGGAATTGTTAGAAAGTTGCTATTTGGTATATATACAAGTATACATTTTCTCTTGCTTGCCTTGTATACAAGCTGACTTATACAAAATGCATCTGTACTAAGGATGTGAGCTTTTATTCCTTCCCTCAGAGTGCAAAGAAGGACTACAATTTTCAAATGTACAAGCATTAAAGTCAACATCTGTGGTGCACACAGTTGTACTAGCATTACTGTTTATCAGGCACTGTAATCTATTTCAGTTTTTTCACTATTTTTGTAATGCTATATTCACAGTTCTGATAACAATGGACATGCAAAAATTTTACACATTTTCAAGTTTTGCTAATAGCTATCCAGCTTGGATGATAGCATGGATTATGCAAACACTACACACCTATATTCAAATAACATCTCTGCCTTCTGCTTTAGATAATTGATTTTGCTGCTGCAGAGAGCACATACCAGGAACCAGTACTTGGGACACAAACTCAGAAATACACATACACAGATGTATATATACACACACACACACACACACACACACACACACACACACACACACACACACACACACACACACACACACACCAGTTATTCTGTGACTGCTCTTTCTCCTATTTTGAGAATCTTTTGAATTTCTTCTCCTCATTAATTGTTTCGTTGTAAGGTCTCTGTATAATTCTCTATCGTTTTAGTCCTCACAGGCATTTCTGAAAACACTTTTTTATTTTTTTAAGACAAATTTTTCTTATTTCCACCTTTTTTGCCTTTGGAAAACAATCCTCTAGCTGTATTTCACATAGAAATCCTCTGGTCTCTTTTTTTATGAATTTTGGTTTGTAAACTCAGCACAGATCTTTATACATATTTTCGTGGTATCCATGGTTATAACACATTACTGCAAAGCCAAAACTGGATCATCTATTGCCTGGTGCCATTCCCTGATCTGGTGCCCCTCAACTCAAAGCTAAGTAATAAAAAAAAAGCTTAACACCCCAGTTCTAGTGCTTCTGGTGATCAAGGTCCACCCCCCCCCCGATTTGCACTCCTCAACTCTAAGTTGGAGCAAAAACAGACCTATTCTGAAACTTAGCTCTCCTGGACTCTGCATAGAGGAACCAGATTACAACAGAGCTCATCAAGTGCTTCAGCTCTGAAAGCAATTACAGTATTACTGTTCATTTCTGAATGCTGGTACTGTGATAAAGTCCCATCATCAGCAAATGTCAATCACTTCATTAACACCTTGCACCCAGGGTGATTGCTCTTCACCCCACCCTAGCTATCCATCCATCCATCCTCAACCCCTTTTTCCATTTTGCACATGAGGTCAGGGTGTCACTTCAGCAGTGACATTCATCTTGAGCCAAGGTTTACACCATCGGGTGGCTAGCCCTGCCGCAGTAGTTCATTCGTATCACTCACTCACACACACACTTACCTACAGCCAATTTAGAGTGTCCAGTCCACCTACTGCATGTCTTTGGGGTGTGGGAAAAAATGGAGCACCTGGAGGAAACCCAAATAACAGCAGGGAGGACATGCAGACTCCACAAAGAAGGCACCCCAGAAGAAAATTGAACCAGAGACCCTCTTGCTGTGAGGCGACAATCCTAACCGCTACACCACTGCAGCCCTGCCACCCTAGCTATGCTACTGCATTAATGTGATATATTTGCTCAATATTTTCCTTTCTTGGTTGTCTAACCTTGTAATTCACTGTATTTATTCTTTTAATCACCTTAAACATCCCTTGTCACTTGCCCAGAGATTTTCTTTCCATGGAGGACATTCGTACTAATACTAATACATACTAATGCTGATACGTGATCACCAGGGTTTAATTTTCTGAAATGCACATTTTTATATTCCCATTGCAGAATCTTCTGGGCTTTCTGCAAGTACTCCTTTTCAACAGCATAACCAGTTTTAGTCTGTCTGGTAAACTCACATAGTGTCCTTGCACACTTTTAAATGTTGTCTTATCACACCAGAAAATAACAGTGAACAAAAGCCTTGTCAGTAAGTACACCAGGAACAGCATGAGAATGCATCTAATTATAATACTCTACAGGGAAATGTTAGCTCAAGCAGGTCATAATAAAACAAACAAAACGAAAGAACTTTACCAACCAGGTAAAACGTAATGCGCCAAGAAATGGACAGGCAGCTTGTAATAAAATTTCTATCTTGATAAAGCCTGGGAGAGCCCGGGTGAAAGCGCTTGAGTTTATTGTGGAACTGTTTCGTTTTTTATTACGTGACTGGATTCAAAGTGAATTTTATTGTGGAACTGTTTCGTTTTTATTACGTGACTGGATTTAAAGTGCATTTTGGAACTGGTGTCAAGCAGGTCATGCACTTGGAAGCAGTGTCATAGCAAGTAATTGCATACTTGACAGATCTTTGGCCAAAATGCCCACATTTTCCACTGGTATAAGCTCCTTGAAATACACTGGAAGATGAGATGTATAAAACCATAAAACTAAAATGAAATGAAAGCATAGCCTATTGGGCTTTATTCCATATTGACTATGCTATTTACAGTTACTTAGTATATTAGCTGAAAGTTATACACTCATCTGGGTTACTCTACCACTCTGAGTCAGTAATAACAGCTTTTCCTGTAGCAAGCTTCCATACAAAAACTTAGAGTTACAGGCCTTTCCAGACAATCCCTTCAACTGCACCAAATGAAATCTTCACCTGAGTATACATCAGACTACAGAATAAAATGTAACTGGGCCCTCAAATTCTAATCATCTTCAGTCCGAGGTCCTGTTCTAACCCACAATGATTCTCTGATTGGGAAACCATCATCCTGATTTCCTTTGAAAAGCCAACATCCTTTCATAGAGCACTAAACAGACAACTGACTTCTCATTAACTAAGTTGTACAACTGATTGCCTAAGTAAAGTACTAAGAGACTTTTACCAGTTTAAGTCCTGTTATGCACTTTTAATAGCACATTCCTATTTTAGAATCTCAAGTTAAAGAAGTATAGCTGTTCAATGTGAAACACTGGTATGATTAATTATTTTGTTTTCAATAAAGCCATTACTTCCCCATTTAATCCCATTGTTGAACTAATCCCTGTTAAAGCATAGCCTCTTCAGTAATAGGATAATGTATATTATATGTCATTAGGTATCAAGTCTGAATATCAACATGAAACTATGTCAAAATTAATACCAACCAAAACCACTTCTTCTACTATGCTCATTACTCTTTTGGCCAGAGTGAGAGCTGTGGTATACATCATTACTTCAGAGACACTAACTTTCAGTTGAAAACAATATGAAATACAACTCCATGAAGGCAGACGATACCCTAACAAGTGGATATCATATAAACTGTATTAGCAAGTAACATCTGTCAAAAATTATTATTCCTGAGATTCAGAAACTGTTTTCTCACTAAGGTAGCTAATTTCCACAAAGAGCAGCCAGTCACCAGGCAGGGGCAATTCAGAGACAAGTTGAGTGAGATCTTGGTACAAAAAGAAATGCTGTGACCTGCATAATCTGCAGATGGTGGTATAATGGTTTTAAGTACTGAAAAACAGTATTAAAATTAGGGTAAACAATATGACAAAGGGATTAGGAACTGTATAAATATATTTTACACTGAGAGCTGCTGTGAAAAGAGGCCAATTAAGAAATCTTGGTACAGTGATCCCTGAAGTAGACACCACATGTGCTGGTTGCACAGCCAATAGCTTATAAGCAAATTTACTCAATGCTGCTGTAGGCTTCCTGACTACAATTGGACATGCACTTCCCCACATAAGAAGTCTATAGGAGGGGGTTATTGCAAAAGGTATTTCTCTACACTATTCAAACAGTAATTCCTTGGAGGGATGTGAAATACAAAGCCACTTCATGCAGGTCTCTTGAATGTGTTAGGTTGGGCCTCCTGAAAGCAAACATGACAGTATCACATTCATAGCTCTTATATTAGTACTCAACAGACAAATGTGAACTATGCATAGGACTCATATATCATACTACACATTTCACATATGTAACTCTACCATGCAGGACACCCTGGCGTAAATTGCAGCAGACGTGAGGTCCTTAACATCAAGCAGGACACACCCAAGACATGCATATCAGCACTGAGTGAAGCACACAGTCCACAGCCTACATCTAGGCCTGAGTTGTCTGTATAGTTGCAAAGAAGCAAAGCTCACTATTGTTTATTAGTGAACTTGTCACCTTAAATCATCCCAATTTTTTTCAGCCATGCCTGTACTTCATACTACTGTTTATAATCTCCCAAACACATTATGCATCTTCTTTTATACCCATTAGCATCCCCCTACAGTATCAAACTGCCATTTAGTTCCTCGGTATATAAGTAAAGCATTAGTAGCACAACAAAAGTGAAATTAGTGCCAGCTCCCATTCACGTAATTATATTTAAGCTTGTATTTCTTGTAGTGATTCAACCTTGCTTTGTGTATAGCAGCTCAATAGTTTGCTGTCCTTTCAGTTTTCTGTAGCTTGATGTGCTTAGCATTAGCCACAGCAAATTTTCCATGCAATTTCAATGATTTTCATATGGTCATTATGCAAATTAACATACATCCGCTGAATAATTATGAATCTCACTATTACAATATTGACAACTTCACCAATGTCACTTTGCAAAATGTTAATGTTAAGTATCATACCGCTCAACTGTCCACATTTTCACAGAATGTCCAGAATTTTGCTTCATATTTTTGGTCTGTTTTTAAGAAAATGTATGTTTTTCTAGCAGATCATTAAAGATTAAAGTCACTTAATAATGACATACTTTTCAGTTTCAGACTTCAGATCCTTCATAAAATGGAAGCTAATACAAAAACTGTTATTCTAACTTTTTAAATTTATAAGAGCAATGTTTAAAATTTGCCACTGATTTTGGGCCTTTATCACCCCATTATTTTGGCTTTGACCAGATTTCTTGTGCTTAGAGGTTAAGAGGTATGGTGAGCATGCACAGGTGGGCCAATGAACCCAGTAGGAACATTAGAAAAACTATTGTAGCATTATGGCCTGTAAAGGCAACAAAGAGCATAATTAGTGGCAAATGTCAGCTCTTGGATGCCTGCATACTCTTTCCATGTAATTGTTCATACCTTAACATCATCTTGCCAAGCCAGGTATTTTTTGCTCTGTGCAAGGAGGCACCATGACTGTACACACTAACTAGATGCATGAAGAGTTACCATGTTTTTTCTGGAATGTGACCTAGTGAATGGTAACTTCCAGGAGCACTAAAGATGCCAGGGATCCCAAGTTGTGCAGCAAAAAAAGTAAAATTCTTTTATAAAGAAACCAACATGACCCCTTGTGTATGGTCTCTTTTATAGTCCCCATAATAAAGTTGATGCTTTGTTCAGTCTTGCCAATATGGTGAATGCTGCTACTACCATACGCCTGTCTGGTGAGCAATGTCTGCACTACTACAGTTGCAGTCCTGCTTTGTTGTGCAATGACATTACCCCAAGTACCAATTTCCCATACTAATGAATCCACCTCCAGTTTTCCAGAGCTCATAAATCTTACACTACCCCAGTACACACATGTCCCATAAGAGTAAACTATGGAAATCACGTGGTGTACAAATGGATGGTATATAATTTGTGGGCATAGCAAGCCCAGTCCTCAGCTAGTATGCTGCTCAGCATCAGTATGCCATCAAAGCCAAAATTCCCCTATCAACTCTGTTTCTTGCCAGGAAAATCTTTGCCAGCAACAGAATCTCCTGGAGTGCAGGCAAAACTGCTAAAACATACTGTCCTGGTCTGCCTCCACACTATGGTGAAGGCACGTTCCTGACAATCACAGCACCAGATCTTCTCATTATCATAATATAGTTATGAGACCTCACCTGTCTTTGTGCTTAATGACTGATTTATTTTTGAAACACTATCATGCATAAAGGCCAACCATAGAGCAATGGTGTAAAGCAGTATCTTAAGGTAGAGTATGCTTTATAATGGCATGATAAGGCAGAGTGCAGCATGAAAAGCTGCCTGACACTGCTATGCTGTGTAGCTTTGTCATGCTACACAGTACTGCCTTCCTTCATGAGCAAAGGGAAGTCTAGTATGTATTGATGCACTAGGCAATCCTTTTGGGCATTCATAAAACTGAGATGGGCATTTTATGCTGTCAAAGTCTGCTTCATTCATGTCTGAATCGTGGTAGTCCCCAACAGTGTGCTGAATGCAGTACACAAGATGCATGTCCAAATCTGTGCACTGTGTCCACGAAGACCATTACCCCATTCCATTTGACAAAAACATCTATAGTACTGCAGGAAAAGACAGTTTATATTCTAATTTATATTTTGACATGCCTAATTGCCTCAACAAATTGCAGTCACTACTGCAATGTTACCTCTGAGAAGTCATGAGCCACATAAATGGCCAAATTTATGGTACAGCAACAGTGAATTGTTTTCTCAGTTGCAGCAACAGTTACAAACTTGTTTGTTTTCAAACCATAATAAAAACTAAACAAAAATTCCCCTAATTTTCAAATACTATTTTCAGACTAAGTTAATGTAAACTGAAATACTTTTTCTGACTACCAGTGAAGCCTTTATGCAACTAATCACTGTTCCATCTTTGATTTAACAAAGTCCAGCAAATTGATACATTCTTCTTCTAACATACTGACCAGTCTTACACTTCTAAAGGTGTTATCCACCAGTGAAAGCAGATGTTACTCTACATATTCAGCCACTGCCTATGTGCTTTCATGAATCACATAGACCTTCTGTTTAACCAACATCGTGGTAGGATGTTGCTCATGCAAAATCTCATAGTTCTGAAGTTCAGCTATTTCCAGTGTCTCACCTATCCAGCCAATAATCTTGAAAATTTTCATAAGTCCTGTTCTATCACTTCTAACATGATGCCCACTTAATAAATTATAAGTTGGTTCAAAGTATAAGTATCAGTCAATCAACTGAGCTTACACACAACACAAAGACTGTCAGGAGACTGACATAACTGGACAAAGAAAAAATAATAGTACTATTAAAACTGATAGATGTGGTTATGTTATTAGTAGAGTTATTGACAGGGAGGGTTAAATATAGTACAATACTGATGCATGCTGCATACAATATGCTGATGATTCAACATTAATATGCTCAGCTAGGTCCTCAACCTCACTCCAGACCCTCACCCAAACTGTATTTCATATTGTGGAAAATTGGTTCATGCAACACTGCCTCCTCCTGAACCCCAAAAAAACAAAATTATTACTCTTTGTTCTTACTCAAAAGTCACCACAAATTCACTTCACAATAACCTCCAACAATAGAACCACCATATCCCCTGACACTACAACCCATCTCCTAGGGATAACCATAGACAACAACCTTAGCTATGATGACCATATTAACAGTACCATAAAGTCTGTCAACAAAAAACTAGTTTCCCTGTATAGAATCAAACCCTTCCTTACACCAACAGCCAGAACCACTACTGCCCAGATCCACCTGATCTCTACCCTGTTTTATGCTTCTGCCATTTATACCAATCTTTCTAAAAACAACCTTAACAAACTTGTTACTAGCTATAACATAGTCAGATTCACCACTGGCAACCCTTTCAGAACCCACCACTGCCTCAACCTCAAACAATTGGGATGGTTAGAACTGCAGCACCAACTACTCTGTTATCAACCTACTATAACCCAAAAGATACTTTATCACCCTAATAATACCCCAATCCTCAATAATCTGACTACCCCTTACAAAAACCTCACAACTCTTCGCTCAGCTAATAAGCTTCTAGTTTCCACTATTAAATCTAACAACAAACCTGGGGACTCACTTTTCACTAACACAGTGGGAAAAGCCTGGAACCAGCTTCCAAGTGAACTTTCTACTCTCTCTTCCACACATCTTTTAAAAAAAAACATCTCAAAGAATATCTTAAAACTCACTGACTTTGTCCCTGCACAAACCCTGACTGATTTTCCCCTTTACCCATCCTGCTCTCCCTTTTACTTCACTTCTCTACTGTACTATGTTGCCTACCTGATCTCGGTCCTAGTACAAAAAAATAAATAAATAAATTAAAAAAATGAAAAATTATTACTCTTTGTGTTTTTTTCCTTCTAAAATATTGTTTATTTTCTGTATTTAATCTTAATTCATTCCCCACTAAATACCTCTGTACATGTTATTTTTTTCTCTCAAATATTGTTATTATCTGTATTTGATCACAGCTTAATATTTTATATAAATATTGTATAATAAGTTTCTGCCTATGCTTGGAGCTTTTCTCCCTGGGCCTCTATTGAAAATGGACATGTATCCAGTTAGACTAGCCCGATCAACAAATGTAAATAAATAAAAATAAATAAATAAAAAAAATTGTGATTTAAATAATACTCCATTAAATTATATGAAATTTGGCTATTTTGAATATTTTGGGATCACTAGAAACAAATTCTGCCAACATGGTGTTGAGTCAGATATTTCTCTCACCAAGATGGAATAATGGCAAAGGTCATCAAAGGTCAGGATGTTTTCTAATGACCTTTTTAATTTAAGGCATTTATGGTACTAAATATATAACAGAAAAAATCTCTGACATTTCTAAATCTTTTTTAGATTAGAGAACAGAATCTGTAATACAATTAGATCTTATTTCTCTGTAAAGGGGTACTTTTGTGATGCACAAAGTCTTGGTATATAGCATAGCAAAGTGACTATGTTAAACTGGTAAAATCAAAAACAAACTGTAGAAAAGATCTATGGCACGGTAATCCGAGGACAAGGGAGACCAAGCAAAAGTAATATTCTTTTCCAATATTACTTTTGCTTGGTCTCCCTTGTCCTCGGATTACCGTGCCATAGATCTTTTCTACAAATTGACTATGTTAGTCAGGAAGATTATATGGTGATAATAATGGAATTGAAGGGACTTGTGTTTTATGGGATATTAAAATATATGAATGCTTAAGGAATAATTTAACAGGGAGTGGTGTACTTGTTTTAATTCATGATTCAATTACTTCAAAGTTGGTATCACTAAATAACAAAATGAAAATATTAGTTAAATATTTATATGAAAAAAGGAGGTGGTAAGTTTAGTAACATCTTACTATACAATAATATGGATAGTTTAAGTCACAAAGAATTTTAACATATTTAAATCCTTGCTTGCATTCAAGTGATATCATTATTTTGGGCAATTTTAACTACCATGTTATTGAATGGGGTAATATTTCCTGTCATAGTTATTTCTCTCAAACCTTTTTGGACATCTTGTGTTTTTATATCTTAAGAGAGATGGCAACAGCTAATATGCACAATGATAAGATTACTGATCTTAGTTTTACTAATCATTCAGGACTGATCTCTGATGTTAATATTGATCTATCTTTGGTAGGGTCTGACCATAACTCTATTAATTTTATTTTGCAAAGAAGAGTACATTTAGCTACACAAAAGAAAATGTTATGACTTTAGAAAAATAGCTACAATGTAATTAATGAAGAAATACTTAATATTACATGGGGAGATATGAAGACTAAGGAAGAACCTGATATAGGTAAGGTATTAACATTTAAAATAAGGAAATAAACAATAAAATATGAAAAAAAGATTAGCAGAAGATATTGATAGCAAAAAGACATATTATAACTATATAAATCCATTCAGAAAAGCTCAAAGTACAATTTCATCTTTAGAAATTAAGGGGCACAGAATAATGAATTTGTGGAGCATTGCATGTAAATTTAATAAGCATTTTGTCATTGAAGACAATGGTAACATGTTTAGGATTGAATTTTTACACACACTTGATCATGAATGCCCAGGAGGAATATATAGATAACTCTTATAAGAAAAGATTAAAAGTACCTCTATGGGGGCCAAATAATATTCCACCTATTATGATTACAAATGTAGAGAAAGAGTTAACTCCCATGTTATATAACATGTTTCTTTCTTGGATAAGTGTATTGTTCCACAATCATGGAAGAGATCTAATATTACCCCAATATATAAAAAGGGTCGTTGTAAGGATGTAAACAATTGTAGACCAGTCAGTGTGGAAGGATGTAAACAATTATAGAGCATTTAGTCTTCTTCTTTTGGCTTTTTCCTGGTTAAGGGTTACCACAGTGGATCATCTGTCTGCTCATGATTGGCAGTGGAGTTTTATGGTGTCGAGTTGCCAGCCTGGCACCCAACCTTCCACAGAAGGCACACACATGCACACAATCACCCCTAGGGCCAATTTAGAGTGTCCAATCCACCTACAGCATGTCTTTGGAATGTGGGAGGAAACTGGAGCATCCAGAGGAAACCCATACAACCACAGGGAGAACATGCAAACTCTGCACAGAAGGCACCCCAGCCAAGAATCAAACCGGAGAACCATTTGCTGTGAGGCAACAATGCTAACTGCTGCACCACTGTGGCCGCCCCTATAGAGCATTTAGTCTAACATTTATTATTGGTAATACTGTATTGCAAGCCACATATTTTTGTCTTGTTTAGTATATCGGGATTTATCCATGGTTGGTGTGGTTTGATCATAAGGGTAAAGCAAAAGTAATTAGACAAAGCCAACCATGGGTAAGTCCTGATATACCTACAAAAAGAAATGGATTGTTGTTATTATACAATTACAATATGTAAGAAAGAAATTACTTACCTTTCTTAAATAATGTATTTGTATAGCAGAGCATCAGTCTTCTTGTGCATTCACTTTTCTATATTGATGTACTGCACATTTGTATGCCTTCCAAAGCTTGCACAGTACACCAGTGTAGTCAGGAGACATTACAGAGAAAACAGAACCTCTATTGCTGCTTATTTTTAACAGTTTAAGAAAACAGATTTTATGAGGGACAGTGAAAAATATAAAGACAATCTTGTAAGTTTCTGTTTTTATTAGTTTTGCTGAATGTACCTGATTTTTCTTATGTTTTGCTCTGTACCTCAACTTATAGCAATAAAGTCTGGCTGCTAAATGGTACTTCAGCAGACAGACTTTTTTGTACTGGTATATGCTGAGGGATAGAACAAAATATAAGACAAATCAAGGTTAGGCTGTCCAATGAGTGTGCTTGTTTTTGAGCTGTAATGAGACTTTATTGTATAAAATCCCATATATAATGATATGTTATCAGCTTTGAAGAATGTATATGTCAATGATAATTTCAAAAACATATAAACATGCAAATTTTTCATTTAAAATGGCTAGATGTAAAACAAGAATGAGGGGCAAGACATTTGTGACACAAAGAATACAATATTATGAATGAAATTGCCGTTTTGAATATGAAGTTCACTTTTTGCATATTTTTTGTTTTCTTCTGCCATTATTCAGCATGTTACTCTTATACTACAATTTTATCAAATTCACTTTATGAAAGCAAATGTAAAGTTAGAAATAGGTCTAGAGTTGTATGTACAATTAAATTGATGTGGTAACAGAGCCCTTCTTGTTGGCATATAATATAGTGTTATAATTGTGTTTGTGGTTAAATGTTATACATTTTCAAAGTGTGTGCAAACCAATTAAATTTAGATTTCATGTGTTTTTTTTGCGTGGACTTCATGACATTTAGAGTTATGCTTAAAGTCAGATGTAGGTTTAGGGTTATATGCATAATTACATTTATGAAGAATTGGTTCCCTTTATGTTGGCATGTGCTATACCCCAGGAGTCACAAAGCTCCATGCAAGAATTCTTGCACGGAGAGGTTCACGTCCATTTATGCATGAAGGCATGCTGCTATCTAATCTAAATGGACACAAATCAGGGACGAGCACAGGGGGCATGTGTTAGCAGCACTTGCACATGTAACATGCCCCCTTTGCTCAGAAAGTGCCATACAGCACTTTCTGATACAGATGAGTGTCAATTTATATAATATTAGAGCCTGGCTCTAATATTATATAGTAAACGAGTGTCCGCAGACACTGAAATGTAAGTAGCTAATATTTCAGTGGCCGCGGACACTGAAAAAGAAAAAAAAAACACAAACACCTAGAAGGCAGTAGCCTTCAAGTGCACACCCCCAAATATATGCACTCTTGCCCTACATGCATGGAAGCAGTAGGGCAAGAGGAAACCAACAGAAATTTAAAAAAAAATGTAAGTTTTTTTTTCATCAAATAAATCAGAAGTTTAAGCGGTATGGAGCTTGTTTGTGTGGCATGCTGCTATGCTTAGCCTGGCTGAAATCCTGAAAATTATAGACAAGTGCTACTATGATAGAAAATGTCATCAAGCTGCTGTAGCATAGTAGTACTGCCATTGTAGAGCATGCTTGGTTCGAATCCCCCCTCTGCCAAGTTATTTAATAAACTTTTAAGGAATTTGAATGATAGATGTCAATCATATGGCTTACGTATAGCACAGTAGGGGTGGGAATATGTAAAATATAAATGTAAAAAATCATTTATAAATTTAATGAAAAATAAAATATATTTAAGCAATGCTTTGCTAGTGTAAGCATTGCTTACCTGCTTTCAGCTCTGCTTAGCTGGTGTAAGCATTGCTATGCGGATTTGCATGGAGCTAAGCATAGTTCAGCATTTTAAACTGGCCAGTCAAGAAACAGTGCAGGAAAACTGCCCTATTTAAACTGCACAGGTGGGAATACAGCCATAACTATTTGGGATTGCTCACAGCAGGACCAAAATGTCTGGTGTTGGTGAAGGTGTTCACTTCTGAGCACAACATTGGGGCATCCAGGAGTCCAGGGTCATGGTTGGGCTCCTAGTTAAAAACCATGATGGCAGGCTTCTGCAGGGCCAGTACCAGGGCTCACAGTACAAAGCGGAGGCCTGGGACCACCTTACACGTGATCTCACCAGTGCCACTGGCATACCCCAGACTGATGAGCAGGTACATCACCAGCATAATGACCTGAAGCAGAGCAGAGGAGGGGTGCACTCTTGGACCAGTGGATCCAAGAAGCCCGAGCGCAGGATTTCCCACATGCCTATAAGTATGCAGTGTTAAGTATGGAAAAAGTTCAACTTGTGACTGTGCAGGTGTGATTAATGTGTGATGTCTCCCCATACAGCTGCTGTGGAGAGGTCCCAGAATGTTGAGGCTCATGCCCAGTGACTGGCCTGGCTGCATCAGCAGTATGGTGAGTACAGAATTCCCCCTACTATTAGCAGTAAGAAATCAAAATTATAGTAATGGTAGTACCACCTGTATATATAATTTTGCTGTAAAAGTCAGGAATAAATGCCTGTGTCAGGCTGCCAGTATTACAATGGAGTATTCCCAGCTACTGTGTAATACTGATATCAGTAGCAATCAAGGTACAATATGCAGGAGAGGAATATTAGAATATGCAAGAGTGTGTCTGCGTGAACCTGCCAAGAAAGTGCCATGTCAGGGCTACTGTAACAGTTAGAAATGAAAAGCATTCCCCTGTGCAGATCATGCAGGAATAGTAATTGTGGCTTTCTGAATTGTACACTAATAAAGGTGATCCCAAACACTGGTGTGTGTCATCTCACTTGTACTTGAAAAATAGAAATGTGTATGTCCTGCAGAATGCATTAACTGAAGTGAACGGATTTAGCACTGCTCGTCTGCATACTTTAGAATGGGCATGTCAAATAACTGAAAAAAGCAACAGTACATATTTCCATCAGAATGTGTTTTACTAGTTTGTCTGCCAGCATTGTCCTGTGTTAACCTTTCAATTTCAGCTGTATGTAGCTGTGAATCTACTGAAAATGTATAAGGCTAACAGGTGCAGACTTAAAACTTACACTGTGTACTCAGGAATCTAAATTGCAGTATCTAATTGTAAAACAGTCAAATGTGCAATCCAGCTAATGTGCACATGTTTCACAAACAGTGACACCAATGTCTGTTGTGTATGCACAATTTGTACTGAAATGGGAAACAAATAATGCAACATGTCATAATAAAAGTACTGTGCACAAAAATATGTACTAGATAGAAATGTCACACGCAAGACACAACACCTACCCAGTAGCTTAGTTTGATAAGGACTAGGCCTGTAGTTCAATTTTGCACACACACCACAGCTCGAATCCAGGGACTGCCACTAACATCTCAGTCTGGTTCTACAGTTGTAAACTGCAATCTGAATAGAAAAATAATGTACTGCAACACATACATTTTCCATACAGGGCACACAGGTAAAGAAATCTGAATAGAAATACTAGTATGATGTGTATAACTATGAAAGGTGTACAATTGCTGTGTTGATCAGCCCCAGTCCTGCAAACAGATGCAGGCTAGACATCCACACTCCGCAGTCTGGCCCAGACAAGCCCTCAAGTGTCACGCTGTCATGGATAGTTTCCCCAGTTGCCAAGAAACCTGCACACAGAGAATGTCACAGTAGATATTTGTGAAAGGCACAACACACACTCCAGGGCCTGCAACAAATATGTGAATTTGAAATATGTGTAGAAACAGCAATGTAATGTTAACACAGTTCATCTGCACAGGCCCACAGCTAAAGAAATTGGTACAGAAACAGGTATGATGTGTATAACTAAAATAAGGGTACAATTGCTCTGTTGATATCTACAGCTGTTGGTGTGCTGTAGCAGCCCCATGGCCCAGGTAGAGTGTAAGTGTGGTAAGAATGTAGAGTAGTGAATAGTAGTGTACAGACAAATATACTTGATAGCAGTTGTCAATTGAATCTGTTCCCTTCACCCACCACTCAAATGATCCATCCATCACACTGATCCAAAATGGGTATGTTCCTAAACAAACCTCTACTGTTGGGACCATTGTTCCATTTGGTTTATCATTGTTTAAACTGTGTGCATACTAATATTCCCTGTTGAATAATCATTTTATTCCCTGCCTGATATACCACTAACTGGCATGCTGTTGCAACCCTGAATGCCATTCCATATATGCATGGGTTCTGTTTGCTATGACACTGTTATAATTGCACTGTTTTGGGTAAACAGGAATATCCAGGCATGCCATTTTGACTAATGCTGTAATGTGTTGTGCATGACTAACCAATATTCCTTGTTAATTTCCGCACCTTAGTACATATGGGAAGGTAGATCTCATTGGATCCACCTCTCCCACCCCACCTGGCCAAGTCACTGGCTCCCAGCACATCTGACCTCCCTCATCTGCCGGCCCTGCACCAACCTTGGGTTGAACCGCTGCAGGGGATGGAACTCACCCCCTCCTGCAAGTAGGCACAGTGAGGATGTCACCCGGGACAAGTTCTGTGGCTTGTTGTGCAGTGTCCTCCAGACAGAGCTGGATGACCACCTGCACCAGGTGGAGGGCAGGCTGTTGCAGCTAGAGGAGCAGTGGCCCCTCCAACCCAACCCCCAGCAGAGCCACCTTTGGGGCAGTGAAGGAGTAGTGGTGACTGCCATCGGGTGGGGACATCAGTGCCACTACTACCATCTGGGGGGAGCATGAGCCTCAGATTCCCAACCACCATCCCCATTAAGGTGTTTACTCCCATGTGTCATACAACACCCCTGTCTGCTATCTTGTCTGTCTTGTCTGTCTGCAAATGCAACCTCTCCTACCAAACATCCCTTCACCACACTTACCAATAATCCTTCCTTAACATCCCACTCTCACCTTAAAAAAAAAAAAAAGGTCATCTGTCCTCCAAAAAAATCACGTCCCATACATAGATCTGCATTTAGTCCAGAGACGTTCCCATCACACAATCTAACCCTACCAATCATCTATATTGTATGATGCCCATACACCTCTCTGTAGGGTGTGAGGCTCCAAATTCTAAATTGCCCACATTGAAAGCAGCTGTTGCTGCCAAAGAAATGCAGAGCTATGGTCCTTTCCTACAACCATCCTGCACATCCCTACTTGTTTCTCCTCTTGTTTGTCCACCTGCTTGTCCCAATTTTACCACTTTCCTGTCTCCCTTTTTTCTTTTCTTTATTTGAAATTAGTGCAGGTTTAAGTGGCCATAAGTGACCCTAAGCTAAACTAAGCTCACGTAAGCGGCGCTTAGCTCTACACAAACCCACGCCAACCCGCTTACAACTACTTTAAAGTGCCTTAATCACTGTGTCTCCAACAGCCCCTGTTCTGCCCAGCAAGAAAATAGCAGCCCTTGCAAGTCTCAAACCAAAGACCCTGCAGATAAGAGATTTACCACTAAGCCATTTGAAATAAAAATAAATATGTTTTCTCAAACATATCATCCAGCAAAGTCATGCAACAGTAGGGGAAATGTATTTATGTATGTAGATGTATGTGTATGTGTGTATGTATATATATATATATATATATATATATATATATATATATATATATATATATATATATATATATATATATATATATATATATTTATGGGTCTACCTGATAACACCGACACGCCAAAACACTGATAAGGAAATAACCGACATGAAAAAAACGACAAAAAATGAAAGTTCAAAAACACTAAACTTCACATGCCCGACAAACCAAAATCCCGACAATCAACAAAACAAATACCTTTCCTGAAAAACACACACACAACACAAGCACACCAAAAACCTTACAAACCTGCACTAAACCTTACCTACACAACTATCTATGCACTGAGGGTAATGCTGCTCAATGCCAGAAGTCTAAATCTCAAAATGCATGCACTCGAGGCCCTTCTCAGTATGGAGAACATCGATGTCTGTGCTGTAACTGAAACCTGGTTCAAGGCTCCTGAGAGCATCCAGGCACTATTAGGTTTTACCTCATATCATGCGTTCCGGCCCCAAAACCCAGACCACACCACAAATGGAGGGGGTGTATCCATATTCATAAAGGATACCCACCCCTCCAGGTTGGTGGCAACGCACGAAGCTTCGGAAACCATCCAGGTGCAACTAACCATAGGAAAAACTGCTCTACAAATTGTAGCATGCTACAGGCCACCCTCTCAAACTCAGGAACCCCACACAGCCTTCCTGAAGACACTGGAGGGTATAAATGTATCTCCAAACACCATCATATTGGGTGACTTCAACTACCCGAATATAGACTGGGAACATTACTCAAGCCCTAACTTTCTAGCCCAACGGTTCCTGGAGTTCATAAATTCAAATGCCATGGAACAGCTAGTCACTGTTCCCACGAGAGGAGAAAATATACTAGATCTCATTATCACAAACATGGGGACAAAATGCTCCACACGAAGTATATCCCTCATTGGTGAGATCTGATCATAAACTAATCTCACTGGAAATCCACATCCCGCCCCACCCCAAACAAAAAGACCACAGTGAAGAACTTCTCTAAAGCAAACTTCACACTACTCAAGACTGGTGTGGTATCCTTCAAGGCCCCTGAGCCAGTGGAAACCACAACCCAAGCTGCGGAAGCCCTTACAAATGCCTTCTATGAACACCTCCAGGACTGCATGGATCAGGCAATCCCAAATAAAACCAAGACTCTTTCCACAAAGGGCAAACGTCCAGTCTGGTGGACCCCAGCCATTAACAAACTTTACAATAAGAGGAGAAAGCTATTACATGATAGAACAAAATCCATAAAGGAAGTCACCCCTGATCATTATTAGTAAAAAAATACGAGCACTCATAAAATCAACTAAGGCCAATTTTGAGAGAAAAATTGCCATGGATTCAAAGGACAATCATAAGGCCTTTTTCAGCTATGTTAGGAACCTGGGTGGAAACTCCCAGATATGTTCAGAATTAATCCAAAATGATACAAAAATCACTGAACCCACAGACATTGCCAACATACTGGCAGACAGGTTCAGTGCAAACTTCACCCCCCTCTCCCCCCATAAAGGAGAGATAACTATCCCAGCGGAGTGTAGCCTCCCAGACATCTCAAATGCGCAGGTGAAAGCTGCTCTCTCTAAAGCTAAAAACACAGCATCAATGGGACTGGATGGTGACCTCGGCTGTGTGCTACACGAGCTAAATGAGGAATTAAACCCGCACATAAGGCAGCTGTTTAATCTCAGCCTTACCACAGGATACATGCCCAAGGAGTGGCGTACAGCAACTGTGGTCCCACTCCACAAAGGCGGTGCCTCTATGGACCCTGGTAATTACCGCCCCATAAGCTTAACAAGTCTAGTCTGCAAAGCTATAGAGAGGATCATAATGGAGCTCATAAACAAAGATATAGGGGACTTGCAGACATTGGACCCGACCCAGTTTGGCTTCGTCAAGGGCAGATCATGCCTTTTGAACTTGTTCGACTTCTTCGAAACGGTCACCAAGGCCATTGATGAGGGAAAGGCAGTCCATACAGCCTACCTTGACCTTGCAAAGGCTTTCGACACAATACCCCACTGGTATTGTAGAAAAACTTACCAGCTTAAATGTAAACCCATATGTCACAAGATGGGTTGCAAACTGGCTTAAGGACAGAACCCACAGGGTTAGAGTTGCTGGTGCTATGTCAGACTCCAAGCCGGTCACAAGTGGTGTCCCACAGGGCTCGGTCCTTGGCCCCCTATTGTTCAGAATCTACTTCTCAGAAGTACAGGCCAACATGGGAGGACTTTGGCTGACAAAGTTTGCAGATGACTGCAAACTGGGCACCATAGTGGAAAGTGCATCGTACACGGATATCCTTCAGAAGGGACTCACGGAAACAGATAGCTGGTGCCAAAGCCATGGCCTGAAGTTAAACGCCAAAAAATGTAAAGTCATACCCTTCGGGAAAAACAAGGTAACCCCAAGCTACCATATAGGTGGCAATCCACTAAGCACAGAAGAGGTTATCAGGGACCTGGGGACCCAGGTTGACAGTGGCCTTTCTTTTGACACTCACATTGCTAAAGTGGTTAGAAAGACCTTCTACATTGCCCACCTGATCATGAAGGGATTCACATCCAGATCTAGTGAGGTCATTGTTCCCCTGTACTCTTCACTTATCAGACCAATGATCGATTACAATGCCCCATTCGGGATGTATCTCACCCGACATCTGCAGCAATTGGAGAGACCCAAAAGTTCCTCACCAAAAGGATAAAGGGACCCCAAAATCTGTCATATGCTGCCAGATTGAAGAAACTCCAGCTCTATTCAGTCGCATACCGTCTGCTCAGAGGTGACATGTGCCTGACATACAAGGCCATGTCCAACCCGGAATTAATGGACATGCTCCACCTCAAAAATCCAAATCCACCAAAACCACTAGAGCAAGCGACTTAAACCTTAGCACGGATATAAACAGGACGTGCTGGAGGGATAGATTTATCACTCAGAGACTCCTATGCTGTGGAATAAAATCCCGGTCCATGTGAGGCAGAGCACCTCGCTGGCTCTGTTCAAGAGAAATCTTGACCTGTGGATGGGAGATCGTAGGTTTACCCCAGGAATCATCTCTGTGTCACTGCTGGACAGAGGCACAACAAACTAATGGGTACAGTATTTTTTCATATAAGGGGTGGCGTAAGCCACAAAACTTTGGGCTAGGCTTATAAATGCCTTAGGGCAGATAGCCTAGTATAAACCTATGAACCTATGAACCTAAGGTCAGTCACTATCGCACACTTACCTTACCCGCACCCTAACACTAACTTAATCCACCCCTAACCCTTAACTCTGTCACTATCACACACTTACCTTACCCACACCCTAACCCTAACTCACTTAATCCACCCCTAACCCTCAAGTCTGTCACTATCGCACACTTACCTTACTCGCACCCTAACCCTAACTCACTTAACCTGCCCTTAAACCTAAAGTACGTCACTATCACACACTTACCTGACCTGTACCCTAACCTAACATCCGTCACTATCATACACTTACCTTACCCACACCCTGACCATAACATCCGTCCCTATTGCACACTTACCTTAACATGTCAGTGTTCTCAGCATCGGGATTCTCAACTGTCGGTCTTCTCCGTTGTCGATCTTCCAGTGTCAGTGCTCTCGCCGTCAGCATTCTTCACTTTCGTCGTTTTTAGGTAGACCCATAGATATATATACCTATATATATATATATATATATATATATATATATATATATATATAAAATAGACACACACGCACACATATACATATATATAAGTAGATATATATAGATATATATATATATATATATATATATATATATATATATATATATATATATATATATATATATATATATATATATATATATATATATATATATATATATATAGATAGATAGATATAAAAAAACACAAAAAATAAACATATGACCAAAGGCACTGTTAATGGGGGTGAAGGGGCCCAAAATAAGTACCGCTTGTAATTATTGATATCATTCCCTCCTCCACAGCTGAACAGATCTGCCTTGCAACACAATAACCACCACTTGCAAGTCTCATACCCAGGAACCTACACAACATAGCCTCAATAAGTTAGCAATAATCCATCACAGCTGTACGATGTCAGGATGATATCAATAACATATCATGGAGAACAGTCTGCATACCATAGGGAATGTACAATGTGGAAGCAGTAAACATTCCAATGGTACATATACACGCACTCATATATACATATATATATAGATATATATATACATATATATATATATATATATATATATATATATATATATATATATATATATATATATATACATATATATATATATATATATATATATATATATATATATATATATGTATAGCGCCTCTACGGACCCTGGTAATTACCGCCCCATAAGCTTAACAAGTCTAGTCTGCAAAGCTATGGAGAGGATCATAATGGAGCTCATAAACAAAGATATAGGGACTTGCAGACATTGGACCCGACCCAGTTTGGCTTTGTCAAGGGAAGATCATGCCTTTTGAACTTGGTCGACTTCTTGAAACAGTCACCAAGGCCATTGATGAGGAAAGGCAGTCCATACAGCCTACCTTGACCTTGCAAAGGCTTTCGACACAATACCCCACTCGGGTATTGTAGAAAAACTTACCAGCTTAAATGTAAACCCATATGTCACAAGATGGGTTGCAAACTGGCTTAAGGACAGAACCCACAGGGTTAGAGTTGCTGGCTGTGTCAGACTCCAAGCCGGTCACAAGTGGTGTCCCACAGGGCTCGGTCCTTGGCCCCTATTGTTTGGCATCTACTTCTCAGAAGTACAGGCCAACATGGGAGGACTTTGGCTGACAAAGTTTGCAGACGACTGCAAACTGGCCATAGTGGAAAGTGCATCGGACACGGATATCCTTCAGAAGGGACTCATGGAAACAGATAGCTGGTGCCAGAGCCATGGCCTGAAGTTAAACGCCAAAAATGTATAGTCATACCCTTCGAAAACAAGGTAACCCCAAGCTACCATATAGGTGGCAATCCACTAAGCACAGAAGAGGTTATCAGGGACCTGGGGACCCAGGTTGACAGTGGCCTTTCTTTGACACTCACATTGCTAAAGTGGTTAGAAAGACCTTCTACATTGCCCACCTGATCATGAAGGGATTCACATCCAGATCTAGTGAGGTCATTGTTCCCCTGTACTCTTCACTTATCAGACCAATGATCGAGTACAATGCCCCATTAGGGATGTATCTCACCCGACATCTGCAGCAATTGGAGAGACCCCAAAAGTTCCTCACCAAAAGGATAAAGGGACTCCAAAATCTGTCATATGCTGCCAGATTGAAGAAACTCCAGCTCTATTCAGTCGCATACCGTCTGCTCAGAGGTGACATGTGCCTGACATACAAGGCCATGTCCAACCCGGAATTAATGGACATGCTCCACCTCAAAAATCCAAATCCACCAAAACCACTAGAGCAAGCGACTTAAACCTTAGCACGGATATAAATAGGGCGTGCTGGAGGGATAGATTTATCACTCAGAGACTCCCTATGCTGTGGAATAAAATCCCGGTCCATGTGAGGCAGAGCACCTCGCTGACTCTGTTCAAGAGAAATCTAGACCTGTGGATGGGAGATCGTAGGTTTACCCCAGGAATCATCTCTGTGTCACTGCTGGACAGAGGCACAACAAACTAATGGGCACAGTATTTTTTCATATAAGGGGTGGCGTAAGCCACAATAATTTGGGCTAGGCTTATAAATGCCTTAGGGCAGATAGCCTAGTATAAATCTATGAACCTATGAACCTATATATATATATATATATATATATATATATATATATATATATATATATATATATATATATATATAGCTATATATATATAGCTATATATATATATAGACATACATACATATATACATATATTACTACTTATAGATATGTATAAGAAAATATATATTTAGAGGGCGCACAGTATATCAAACAGCAAGTATTCCTACAGTTGCCTCATTTTAAAATGGCCAGTGTTTGATTCTGTCTTACAAAAGAAAATTATTGCATGAAACATGTACCCACAGACAAGTCAAAGGATATGACACCACACACAAGTTTGCATACATAGACATGTTTATTTGTGTACTATTTCAGTTGTATATGCCATTTCATTTAGCAGTTAGGTGTTTGAAATACATAATAACTGAATAATGCAACTCTCAAACAAAACATTTGATACAGTAATCAGAAAGCATAACATATGTTGCTGTCCAGGCCAAGGCCTTCAAGTAATACAACAGTAAAAAAACACTTACCTGGAAGATAAGAATCAGTCAACACTAATGAATTACAGATGTACAATTACACTGTACTCAAACCCTAGGGGGAAAAGTATTAAGTTGTCACAATGAAAATGTATCTGTTACATAACAATGCTTAACTTAAAATGTCACTATCACACTGACAAATAGAACTGTCTTTAAGACAGTAAGCACTAGCCCACCACTTTTCCCATGGTGAAATGTATGATAATATACAGCCGTATACCTTCATGTGTCTTACTACTGAAATTCCTCACATGTTGTAACAGCCTAGGTTAAAAATCATGCATACCCCTCCCTCATAGAATGACTTACAAGGGCATATAACAGTGTTACATACACTGCCCTCTGGACTGTACAAGGTCACATACGTTATGTCCAGCTGTAGCCCTCATATATATATAGACCCTACCTCACAATTTTTGTGAGAGTCTACAACATCACTGGAATGATAGCGGGAATGCCAGCACCTCATAATGATTGGGCACTACTTAACACCTCTTACTGCATGACATATGTTCAAAGCTTGGTATATAGGTGGAGGACAGAGGCTGGAACACAGGGCCACATTTGCAATATTGCTGTTATACACTGTGAAAGTTGCTTGTGTTACAGGATTGTTTGCAACATACCCTTACTCAGGAATATGAAGTCAAAAACACAAATGGATGTAGCCATGTACTGATAGCACTCAACAGAGAGAATGCCACTGATATATCAGAGACAAGACTTGTGTGGTGAACAGACAAAATATAACCGCCAATATTCTCTGGCCATCATGTGGATAAGCCCACAATTGAGAGCTATGCAGACAGACTGCATTCCATGCAAAACTAGTGTGTGCACACAAACCCTGTAAGACTAGCGGTATTCAATGCATATAACAACAATACTCACACTGTCCGTAGGTCTGGAACCTTATACAAATATGTAATTGTCCTGTGTCTGCAAGTCCTGTTGTAAGAGGTATTGCTACCTGCTGTCTGTAACATTGCTGCCCACACAGAGGAAGGATGTCTTCCATTCAGGAAATGTAAAGGGACAACACCCACATGATATAGCAGTTTATAGTAGTGGGTTGCCATGACAGTGGTAATTGGAAGTACTACACAGCTGGCTGCATGCAGTTAGCAAGTGGCGAACACTGATTGGTGCAGAGGCCTTCACCTGATCATGAGCTTCACTTACAAAATCCATGCTACAACCTCTTCAAAGCAGCTCTGTAGTGGAGAGAGAAAGAGAGAAATTAAAACTACAAACCAAACCAAAACAAAAGTATATAAAACAAGGGACACATAAAGTGTACCTAGAAGAGAGGACAGTACTACAACAGGTATGTGAAACTTATATGCATGTAATTGAATGTAGTACTTGGTCTGTAATAAAGGGATAGATGATGTGGAAATATTTATATGTGCCATCAAGACTTGTTGTAATGATGTCCTGCTCAACAACTGCTATGGACATAGCATCTGGCCCTGTGTGCATTGGGCCATATCTGTCAACTGTGCAGATCAGCACTGAATGACAAGATGTAAGCCATCATAGTGCGTGTCCTGTACCTCAAGACATGTATATTAGTGTGGCAAATTGGTGGTGAAAGTAATGAAGTTATGATGGACACATGAATTTCCAAACCCACCACCTGCAGGACAGTCATGTTAACGTGAAATGTATCATACACAAATGTCATAGGTTTGTAATAGGCTTACCTGCAATCTGCCCTATATATACCCCCCTCTAATGTTAGGCTATGTCCACATGTGACACTCTTCTGTTTTGTAGCAAGGCAGAACAGTGCAGCTGTGGAGAAGGAGAGTTAGAGAGTGTAGAGAAGGAGAGTTAGAGAGTGTGGACCTAATTTGAATGCTCTCTCTCTCTCTCTCTAAATATATATGTATATATATATATATATATATATATATATATATATATATATATATATATATATTTGTATACATACATACACACATGTATGTCTACAGATATACAAACACACACACACACACACACACACACACACACACACACACACACACATATATATATATATATATATATATATATATATATATATATATAGAGCAATACATTTTCACTACTCTTGAATAATGACAGTTCTGCATGATATGTTTGAGAAAACATCACATGTATCTATACACACACACACACACACACACACACACACACACACACACACACACACACACATATATATATATATATATATATATATATATATATATATATATATATATATATATATATATATATACAGTAGTAAGTGGATGCGAAATGGACAGTTATGTCTGGTGTGAAATCCATGTTGGGAACACATTCCTCTTGTTTGTGTAGGTGAGATTGGTATGTTGGTGAAGGATAGTAGGTATATTTGAGGAGGTTGGCTAGGTTGGAAGACAGATAAGACAGCATACAGGGGTGGTATATGACACATGTGGTGGGTAAACAGCTTGGATGGGGAGTGGTGTTTGATCCCCAAAATGGAAACAGTGGGACCAAGATCCCCAGCCATGGGCAGTCACAATGCCACCTTCATGGCCCCGGAGGTGCCTTAGCTGGAGGCTGAGCAGGAGGAGCATGCGGACCCTGTAATGGTGTACTAAGGGATTCAAAGTGGTGTAGCACATTCCCCAAGTCTCTGTGGAACTCTCGAGACCTGACTTCAGGTGACAGAATCCTGTCTGTGTGTGCTCCGGGGGGGGGGGGGACAAACACCATCCTCTGAGGTGGTTCCACCTGAAGTTAGTGCTGGCTTCACAAACATGCTACTGTGTCACAGTTATAGAACATATGTGGGTAGTAATAGTCCACACAATCCAGGATTACTTCTAACAGCATGCATAGATATCCCTATTAACACAAAACACCAGATTTGGAGCAGTCACATAGCAAACAGAACACATGCATATATGGAACCATAGTGGCCCTTACAATGCCATACAAGTGATATTGTTAGCAACAGGCCACCAGTGATAATGTTTCAACATGGAACATGACTAGAAACATATTGCACTATTTGTTGTACAATACGATATAAGTCCCAACAGTAGGTTTGCTGTAAACATACCCATTGAGTTGTGTGTTCAGATTATTGTTGCAGATATGGTGGGGGGGGACAGAGATGTCAATTAACAACTATTACATCCTTGCAGTATGAGGTCCTCAGACCTTTTTTCCTCTTTATGTCTTTCAGGCACCATGTCTAGAGAGTGTTTGCCAGTTTATTCCCCCCAGGAAAATGATGTCATAATCAACTACCTGGTGCAGCACCACCACACCCTCTTTGGCTGTACAGCCCGTGATCTGCAGGAGAGGACCACCCTGTGGAACGAGCTCATCCACTGGTAAACGATGTCGGCCTGCATAACCGCAGTTATGAGCAGGTCCGATATTGGTGCACTGATCTCATCTGCCATGCCCGTCAGCATACTGCTGCAGTTAGGAGGGACCAGCTAGCCATGGGGGGGTCATGCCATCCAGCCCCCCGACACATGCTGAGTAGCTCCTCGCCAGCCTCGAGGCACCTGCCCACCAGCAAAGACAAGACCCAGTGGATAGCATTGTGGAGGTGGGTGCTACCCACACAATGGACAAGGAGCATGCAGGTAAGTCCACAGGGCCCATCAGCAGACCATTGTTGCTTATCCATCTGCACCTGTAGAGTTTAATCATGCATATGTGAGACAAAATATATATAGTCTGGTGCTGCATTGTACTAATGAACAGATGTGCATAATCTTTAGTATTGTGGGTTTGTAGTGTTGATGTATTGAAATGCTGCTCCCATCCTGTACCAATGCCACAGGTGTGGCTACTGACATCATATCTCTCACACAACTATGTAGGTCCCTCTGGTATATCTCTGGGGCAGCAGCCTGTAGCTGGTGAGTATGGTGTTGTTTGTTCAGGTTTGCCAATACACCGGCCATGTTATGGCCATGGTATTTGCCATGCACACATTTAACGCACCTACCCATAATGCATGCTGCACATGTTCACGTATTGTTGCTTTTAACTGCACTGCATCACAGTGGTCACCATGGTGGCATATCTGACGGGTATGTAAGAGTCCTGCAATATAACTAACAACCTGTCATTGCAAGATGTTTGCACACAGATGAACATAATGGTGGGACAAATGCCCTACAGTAGGAACATGTCTGAAACATCACCCTTATACAGTGCTACAACAGTGTATATACCACTATTACAATGGCAACTTTTACAGATCTACACAATAGCATATCACAATATCACATTCCACAACCCTTACAACCTGTAATGTGGTCCTAACATGAACAATGAATGTGTAATATGGAATCCTATGTTAGGACAGCAAATATGGAGAATAGATACCTTAACAAACACTAGAAGCATATGTGTGCACACACTCCAAATAACATATTGTGGGAGCAGCTTTTGAAGTACTGACAGCATTCACTCTATATGAGTATGCACCTTTCAGCAAGTGCAGGTCCTCAATGTCACACCAAGAAATGGTCTGCTGTCCAAGACGTATGTCCTTCACATTTGCCCACTCACCTGAAAAAGAGGCAGTCGTGGCTTGCACACAACTTACAAGCCATGAAATGGATCCCATACCCAACAGGTAGCACGCAGGAGTGGGACATGTAGCCTTACCTCACCATTGCATATAGCATGGCAAACAGTGCAGACAGTCATGTATGTGACGAGGAAGTATGGGGCAATATTAATGTAGAAAATAAACAGATGACCATCCAAGACAGATGACAACACATGTTACAAACTGGTCATAGAGGCTGCCTAGAAACATGCCGCTACACTGAGGGAGTTGCAGGAATGTCAGACAAGTGCTGGCTGTGCAGTACCTGTGTCACCAATCGCCTGGACTCTGCATAAGTGTGGCCTATGGGTTAGGGTAATCAGATGAGACAGTTGTTACACAGGAAACATCAGTCATGTCTCTCTACATGTAGCATATGCATAACATCAAAAGTCCCCCAAAGCCATGTGTTGCAATGTGTAATGGTGTACCAAGACCAAGTTCAAAACCTACAGACAGTATCAATTAAGATTCATGTGCTGCACAAGCAACACCTCACTCCTCCTCAGGCCCACCATCCCAATCCGTACCTTGCTAGTGCCAGTGTACACCTGTATGTCTGCCATTCATTAGCAGGGACTAGGCCAGTACACATGGTGTTCTGAATTTGGGACACTGCAAAATTACACTCATGTGTAGCCCATAGTTGTCAAGCATCTGCAAATAGCCTGAGGATGGGGAGGGGTGTCATTCTGAAACACAACAGTGAACTGAAGCAGACTTCCAAAGCTCACTAAGAATGGTTGTATCTGCACACAGTCAAGGTCATGAATTGTGGCAGACATAACCCTGACTCGACAGCAACAGTGAAGGCACTGTGTGACCTCCAAGGGCTGTGCACATGAGTTGACCTTGCAATCTTGCAGAGTTGGGGGACATTTGTACGGCAGAGTGACCCCATCACCAGTGGCCATAGATGAGGGACAGTTGGTGGGTGGTGGCATGGGACAGGACAGTGTGGTGACTATGGCAAGTGTGTCTGGACACAGCAGCCATAGCTGGATGCCTGATGAGGTACCACACAGGCAGATGTACAGAGGTGCTCATAGGAAGGCTGCTGGTCATCATGCCCCTGGCAGAAGGGCCACAGCCGGTGTCACCAGACACATGTTTCAGGCAGTCTAGGAGGTGCAGGCACGTATGGAACATTATACCAAACAGGGTCTGAGGTTCCAGAGGGCTACTCATTGTGCTGTTATTGACAACATTCATGATCTTGCAGGTGCCCACTGGTATTTTGCATATAGATGGCTTGGTGAGATGGTGGGAATCCTCAACCATGGAATGTCTGTGCTTGAGCTTATGGTGGGAGTAGTGCGATGGCCACATGGACATAGGCCAGAAACACCAACAGGTGGAGGTTGACGTGGACGGGCAACAAGTCAGAGACACTCCCATAGCGGCATTACCAGCACCAGCACTGCAGCGGGGTGCTGTCCACACCACAACTTAGCAGGCCATGTGCACATGGTCCTGGCCAGTCCCAAGAGAGGCAAGCATCCAGCAGACATATGTCATCATCAGGGGAGAGTACCATATCTTGGCATATACCTGGTAGTGCCCGTGGAACCCCTGGCAGGCACAGTTCTCGTGTCCGTGGCCAGAGACGGTGAACTGCACACCCTGACAGGTATAGTCTTCAACTGTCCAACAAACCCCTGTATAGGCTAGCCCCATGGCAGAACTGTGTGCATGCATACACACACACACACACACACACACACACACACACACACACACACACACACACACACATCACCAACACAACTAGGGCAACCCCATACCTACACACACCACATCTGCATAGCCCAATTAATAAAGAAAACCCCTAACACACACAAACACACATGATGTCAAACAAATAGCTCAGCCTTGGTCTTTGGCAAACCCGCAACACACCATGTGCATATGATGATACCTGTGCCACATCCCTGTCATCCATAACATTGGTGCAGGGACAGGCTAATATGGTTCTGATGCACAGGGTGACTGTACTACGGTGTACTAATGTAATGCTGTGTAACATGTTTTCAGAACTAAAATTTAATGCTTACATGTCAGGATGTGTAGCTGTCCAGCCATGATGCGTTATAGCTGTTATTAACACTGAGTGACTGTGGTCTCCATACTGTATTCTGTTTGTGTTGTAGGTATCTATGTGTCAGCAGGATGTTGGTCTGCTGTTTAAGGGGTATGGCACTGTGGTGACACCTTGACTGTGCCGTATCCTGGGTACAGCTGAACACAAGTCACAGGTCTGTATAACAGTTACTGCATGTGCCACATGCCTGATAGTTCTGAGGGGTGTATACAGGTGAGTGCATGGTAGCTGATGTCAGCAGCCATTATACAGTGGACAATGGTAAGTGTACTGGGTGGTACACACCACATGTTTGTGTATAACACAGACACAGAGGGTTTGGTGTTGATGCAATACACAGAGAATACTGTACACATGGATGTATGTACTTTTGCAGGGAATCCATTTTAGCCTATGTAATTTCAGCAAAACAGAATAGGCACAACATCACACTGGGAAATAATCAGTCTGTTTAATGTCATCGACGGTGGTACTGGCAGGGTGTATGTCCCCTTCCTCAATGTAGTGCAATCCTCAACTTGGAAAACATAGCTGTGCTGGTGTGGGTGGCACAGTCCTACCCTTTGGATTGTGTGGGGTGGTGTAGAACTGCAGATAGTGTGATTGGCAACTACTTAACCTGTTAACATAAACTGTACAGTATTACAGATGACTAAGCGGGGGATACACTCAGCAATAACCACAATGATGGTGGCTGTGTCCACAAGAACCTCACCCAGCTATACATACCAACCCCACTATTGCTGTACAGACATACAGTGGGGAAGAGGGCATTTACACATCTACTACTAGTTTTGATGGAATGAATTTCCACAAGATGATACCTGTGAAATGTTAGCATTTGCCAGTCAGTTCTTGGGCAGATTACCTCCTGGGACATGTATTTTCTGCAAACTGAAGTAGATCCCTTCACATAAACACACACTCTTACTTGGCAACACTGAGAGTAGAACCCCTACCTAGGTACTTATTGCTGTGGCCTTAATTGCACACGCCACACAGCTTTTAGGATGAGGTGTGCTCCAGGTTACTTGTTAAGTGAAGAACATCACCAGGCCTTGTACAGTATGGTAATGGGGGATGTGCTGGTTGTTTATGAACAACACATAGTGTGACATACTGTCATATACACATTGACAACACATAACAGTTATACACACATCTGAGAGACCTGGGCTTATCAGTGCTAACTACCTTGTCAGTGTGTCCATTCTGTTAAAGGTAAGTTGCACACAGCATATGCATCTTTGGGCTGGATAGTGTAATCAGTTACCTATATGGTTGATGGTGACAGTGGTCCCCATACAGTAGACCTTGGGACATGTACTGGGGGTACCATGGTGTAAAGACAGTATACCCAGCACCCACACCCCACAATGGATATTGTACTCACTGAAACTCATGATAATACTCTGACATACTCACCATCACACATTGACCAGGTCTGCAATACAATCCCTTGTCTATTTCAAGAGTGCTACTACAGGGATATGCATCTATTGCACATGCCACAGGGATATTAGGGTGATGCTTTGTCATGGCTCTCCTATGGTCAGCAACATCGCTATCCCTTATACTGTATGGCAAGGTGTATTGTATTAGGAGAATGTAGCCTCAGAATGCTGTATCCTACAAACATACACACTTGCACACATACACTCACTTGCCAGGACTCAGAGGGTAACTCATGCCTATCTACCCATTTGTACAGCAGTGTTGCACTGGTACTGCAAGCTCCAGGTAGCCCATAGGGTGAAGAGTGCAACAAGGTGCATGTAATGTCTATTACAGCAGCAGCCATATCTAACTATGGCAATGGGAGGTGTAGTGGATGTGAAGGCCCTCAGGGTATTATCAACAACAGGTTTACAAACACACAGACACTGTTATTCTCAGTAATGCACACTGACACATTTGTCAGTACTGGGGTCCATATGTGCAGGTGCTCCTAGGTGTGTACCAGAATATTGTCCATGGAGAGATGGGAAGAGTAGGGGTTTTGGGTACAGTGGTATAATGCCACCTGCCATTTGCCAGCAGGCCATCTATCAACTGATGCCATGGGAGTGATCCTCAGGGTGAGAGTTAAATGCAACATCCAATCATCTTGTTGCCTCTTGCAGAGGGCCAGTGAGGTACTGCATATGACATGTATGCAACATGTATTACATAACACAGTTAGTGTCTGTCTTGGAGACCTGTACCCAAGCATGTTAGTTTGACTGTGGTAGTGTAGTTGAAGTATCCATGGCATGTGGTGCATATAGGGTGGAGATTCCTAGCCGTGGCAATCCATAACACAGCTGGGCAGACATGTCAGTGTCAATCAAGCATAGATTGCCTGTAAGCTGCCTAGATGGATACCTGACATCTGCACATTTGTACAGAGGACAGACAGACATTAGCTAGCCAACTGGTTATACATTAGGATGAATGTGTAGACAGATAGGTATGCTATTACTACATGACAGCAGCCCTTAATGACATGTAATATACACACATTAGTCTACAGTTAATATCCACGTCAGATCATTATCCAGTAGCAAATACCTAATGACACACAGCTCACACACCAAGAACACGATAGTGAGGACTTTGAGTCCATCTTTGCATGCAGGAGTGTTTCGTTCCAGTACTACAATCTGCAATCTACTCTTACTTGGGAAAGCACTGTCAACAGTAGTAACTTAATGATACACTACATGCCAGTGTGATGACATATAACCTGGGCTACTACCAATGTATGAAACACAACGTTCTGTTTAAAAGCCAGCATTTGCACTTCTTTCCCACCTTTTCTGTGATTAGTCTAGTCCAGATGCAGATTTGCTGTTTCCAGGACTGTCTGTAAGCTTCTGAGCCCCCCCAAGCCTTTTTGTGTTGGAGGGAAGCATTCTAGCTTATCAGTAGGAGTGGTAAGCACTATGTAGCCTATCTACCACAAGATCCAGGTACAGATTCTTAGTTTTAACACTTGAATTTGCTTATTCGTGCTCAGCACTTGTTAAGAACTTGTTGTTAGCACTAAATAAGCTACAAATTACTACATCACTCAACCTTCCTCTTTACTTATAGGAAAACAGTTTTTGTGCTTACTTTCCTCACTTGCTTAGAGAAAAACAGCTTTTATACTCTTTTCCTCAATTGTCTAGAGAAAAGTAGTTTTTTTATTCAGGCATGTCCAAGGGTCAGCTCCCAATGTTCTCTCCTGTCTATCTGATGAATCTGGGCATCTTGAGGCAATGTAGCATTTGCCTCATGTACACAGACAACCATCTCCTCCTCTCACCCAACACCACAACCTGTGAGAGATGCATTTATCTAGCTAAACTGGAGGTAAAGCTCTCTCCAACCAAGACTGAACTTGACGGTCAAAAGGAGAAGGTAAACACTTGCACCACACCACACTCATCACATAGTCCCACTAAACCTACACCACCAAAATCCACACTTGAGAACACAAAAACATTCACAGAGGCTCTCAATAATAATCTGCTCAAGCAACAGAGACCTTCAAAGCAGAAACACAAGCAACATCCACCCCCCCAACACAACCCAAATGACACATAGCCCACAGACTCAGTGTGCCAATAAACCACAGCTCATAAGGCAAACCAACATACCCAACACACTAGTCATAGGTGACTCTATAGTCAGGCATACTGATGTCCCACTCACCAGGCTAAACAAGGAGAAGGCTACTGTCTGCTGCCTGTTGGGTACCAGGATCCACCACATAACCAACACACTCAGGTCACTCCACAACAAGTACAAATATGACTCTGTCATTGTCCATGTTGGTGTGAATGACCTGAGATGTACCTCCCTGGACTACATGAAAAGAGACATGGAAGAGATCTATGATCTTGTAGCCCAGGCAGGTATGACCCTAGCCCTGAGTAGCATCCTGCCATCGCCTGGAATGATACCGCAGTACAAGGACAAAATGATTGACTTCAACAATTGGCTAAGCTTCTGGTGTCATTCTAAGGGGATCCAGTATCTGTCTGCCTGGGACGACATGGTCAACAGACCACAATGCTTTGCCAGAGATGGCCTGCACCTGTCACCCCTGGGATTCTGGATAATGGCTAAGATTCTTGCCGCCCCTATAGTGCATTTTTTAGGCAAGGTTCAAATAACAAATTCACCACCATAACAGAAACAGGCAAGCAAAAACTGAGGGTAATGCTACTCAATGTTAAAAGTCTAAATCTCAAAATGCACTCACTCGAGGCACTCCTTAAAATGGACAACATCGATATCTGTGCAGTGACTGAGACCTGGTTCAAGGCTCTAGAGAGCGCCCCCTGCATTACAAGGCTATAACTCATACCACAATTTTAGGCCGTCTAACCTGGACTAGAACACCAAAGGTGGAGGTGTGTCCATATTCATTAAGGATATCCACACCTCCAGGCAAGTTGTGCAGCATAATGCATCCAAGGTTATCCAAGTGAAACTAACTTTGGGAAAACTGCAATCCAAATTGTAGCTTGCTATAGATCCCCCACCATGCCCCAGGATCCCCACTCCTGTTTTCTTGATATACTGGAAAATATGAGGGTTCAACCAAACACCCTAATAATGGGTGATTTCAACTACCCCACCACTAACTGGGAAAACTACTCATGTACCAACTCCTTTGTTCAACGCTTTCTGGAATTCATAAATTCCAATGCCTTGGATCAACTTATCCACACCCCCACCAGGGGCAACAATATCCTAGACCTAGTCATTACCAACATGAGTGACTGGTGTTCCACACTTGAAATCAACTCCTTGTTGGTCAGATCCGACCATAAGCTAATCACCCTAGATATCCGCATCCCGCCCCCACCCACCATTAAGGAAACCACAGTAAAAAATTTCTCCAAAGCCAACTTCATGCTTCTTAAGACAGAAGTGGCGAACTTCATGACACCCATGCAGATGGACAATACAGTTATGACTGCTGAATCCTACACAGATGCACTCTATAAGCACTTACGTGGGTGGATGGATTGTGCTATCCCAAACAGAACCAAGATGCTATCCTCCAAAAAAAAGGAAGCCAATCTGGTGGTCCCCTGCCATAAACAAACTCTACAACAGAAGGAAGAAACTGTTGCAAAAGAGAGTAAAATCCCATGAGTGGAGGAGCTCCCTGGTCAGCCTCAGTATGAAGTTGAGATCCTTTATAAGATCCTCCAAAGCTAGCTACAGAATCAAAATCAGCACTGATTCTAAGAGCAACAACAAAGCATTCTATAGCTATGTCAAGAATCTCAATTGCAACACCCAGATCTGCTCTGAGTTACATTACAATGGCACAAAACTTACAGAACCAACTGATATTGCCAACATCCTGGCAGATAGGTTCAGTGCTAACTTTAATCCCTCTCACCCCCTAAAGGGCCCATATCTATACAGGAAGAATGCAGAGTCCCTGTAATCACATCTATGCAGGTAAAAGCTGCACTCTCTAAAACCAAAAGCACAGCATCTATGGGACCGGACAACATCCCAGGCTGCATTTTACATGAACTTCAGAACGAACTGGCTCTCCACCTAAGCACCATGTTCAATCATAGTCTCACATCAGGCTTTGTGCCCACTGAATGGTGCACAGCAACAGTTATCCCACTCCACAATGGGGGAGCCACCACTGATCCTGGAACTATCGGCCTATTAGCCTGACGAGCCTGGTCTGCAAGGCCATGTAACATATCATCATGGAGCTCATAAACAAAGACATTGGTAACCTCTAAACTCTAGACCCCACCCAGTTTGGGTTGTGAAAGGCAGATCATGCCTTCTGAACCTGATTGACTTTTTTAAGGCAGTCACCAAAGCTGTAGACAATGGTAAGGTGGTTCACACAGACTATCTTGACCTCGCCAATGCTTTTGACACCATCCCTCATTCTGGAATAATAGCTAAAATCACTAAACTAGGCATAAATCCCTACATCACAAAATGGGTTGCCAACTGGCTCACTGACAGAACCCACACTGTAAAAGTTACAGACTCCAAATCTGACTTCAAACCAGAGAGAAGTGGAGTACTACAGGATTCAGTCCTGGGACCTCTCCTGTTTTGTATCTACTTCTCTGAAGTACAGGCTAACACAGAAGGCCTCTGGCTAATGAAGTTCACAGATGACTGCAAACTAGGAGCCATAGTTGAGTCCCCATATGATGTGGACATCCTACAGAAGGGCCTCACTGAGACAGATGCCTGGTGTCAGAGCCATGGCCTCAAGCTCAATGCTAAAAAGTGCATTGCCATCCTCTTTGGTAAAAACTCTGTACCTATGAACTACTACATAAATGGCAGTCTACTTAATGCCAAATGTATGATAAGAGACCTTGGGACACAGGTGGACAGTAGTCTCTCCTTGATAATCACAATGCCACAGTAGTCAAGAAACCCTTCTATTTGGCACACCTCATCACAAAAGGGTTCTCATCCGGAAAAAAGAGGTCATTGTTCCCCTCTACTCGGCACTCATTAGACCCATTATAGAGTACAATGCCCCTTTTGGAATGTACTTCACAATACATCTGCAGCAGCTGGAAAGGCCACAGAAATACCTCACAAAGAGGATTACTGGCCTCAAACAGATGCCCTACACTGACCGTCTCAAAGAAACCCAGCTTTACTCTGTATCATATTGCCTTCTCTAAGGGGATCTCTGCC